>NW_028136901.1:0-35718 GCF_965140915.1 Aythya marila | reverse complement strand
CCTAACCCTAACCCTAACCCTAACCCTAACCCTAACCCTAACCCTAACCCTAACCCTAACCCTAACCCTAACCCTAACCCTCACCCTAACCCTAACCCCTAACCCTCACCCTCACCCTAACCCTAACCCTAACCCTAACCCTAACCCTAACCCTCACCCTCACCCTAACCCTCACCCTAACCCTAACCCTCACCCTAACCCTAACCCTAAACCCTAACCCTAACCCTCACCCTCACCCTAACCCTAACCCTAACCCTAACCCTAACCCTAACCCTCACCCTCACCCTCACCCTCACCCTCACCCTCACCCTAACCCTAACCCTAACCCTCACCCTAACCCTCACCCTCACCCTCACCCTAACCCTAACCCTAACCCTAACCCTAACCCTAACCCTAACCCTCACCCTAACCCTAACCCTAACCCTAACCCTAACCCTCACCCTCACCCTCACCCTCACCCTAACCCTAACCCTCACCCTAACCCTCACCCTAACCCTAACCCTAACCCTAACCCTAACCCTAACCCTAACCCTCACCCTCACCCTCAACCTCACCCTCACCCTCACCCTAACCCTAACCCTAACCCTAACCCTAACCCTAACCCTAACCCTCACCCTAACCCTAACCCTCACCCTCACCCTCACCCTAACCCTCACCCTCACCCTCACCCTCACCCTAACCCTAACCCTAACCCTCACCCTAACCCTAACCCTAACCCTAACCCTCACCCTAACCCTAACCCTAACCCTCACCCTAACCCTAACCCCTAACCCTAACCCTCACCCTAACCCTCACCCTAACCCTCACCCTAATGACCCTAACCCTAACCTTAACCCTAACCCTAATGACCCTAACCCTAATAACCCTAACCCTCACCCTAACCCTAATGACCCTAACCCTAACCCTAACCCTAACCCTAACCCTAACCCTCACCCTAAACCCTAACCCTAACCCTAACCCTAACCTTAACCCTAACCCTAACCCTAACCCTAACCCCTAACCCTAACCCTCACCCTAACCCTCACCCTAACCCTCACCCTAATGACCCTAACCCTAACCTTAACCCTAACCCTAATGACCCTAACCCTAATAACCCTAACCCTAACCCTAACCCTAATGACCCTAACCCTAACCCTAACCCTAACCCTAACCCTAACCCTAACCCTAAACCCTAACCCTAACCCTAACCCTAACCTTAACCCTAACCCTAACCCTAACCCTAACCCTAACCTTAGGGTTTTGGGCGTTCCGTTGAGTTTCGTTGAGTTCCTAAATGGTTTTATGGTGGTTGGGAGTGGATTGTACATTTAGGAGAACATCAGGTAGGTTTAAGGGTATTTTTGGGGTTAAATGATGTAGTTTCTTCTGATCCGGTTCACTTTTGGGGTGTTTTTGACGTGTTTTGGGATTTCAGTTGCATTTCGTTGAGTTCCTAATAGGTTTTATGTTGGTTGGGAGTGGACTTTGGGATTTGGAGAACATTCGGGAGGTTTAGGGTGGTTTTTGGATTGGATCCGTGCTTTTCGGTGATTTTCTTCCAGTTTTGGGGGTTATCCCATTCTTGTTTGGGGTGTTTTTGACATGTTTTGGGGTCTCCGTTGGGTTTCGTTGGGTTTCCCGTGGTCATCATGGTGGAAAAGGGTAAATTGTGGGTTTTGGAGAACTTCCGGTAGGTTTAGGGGAACTTTTGGGGTGTATTCATGGTATTTGGGGTTTTCTTCTTTTTTGGGGGGTGATCCTGTAATTTTTTGGGTTGTTTTTGACGTGTTTTGGGGTCTCCTTTGGTTTTGTTGGGTTCTCGTAGGTCAACATGTTGTAAAAGTGTATATTGTGGGTTTTGGAATACATCAGGTGAGTGTAAGTTTTTTTGGGGGGTGAATCTATGGTTTTGGTGGAATTCTTCTGTTTTTTTAGCGTTTTATTCTCTTTTTGGGGTGATCCCGTTTTTTTGGGGGTGTTTTTGACGTGTTTTGGTGTCTCCGTTGGGTTTCGTTGGGTTTTGCATTGTCATCATGGTGGAAAAGGGTAAATTGTGCGTTTTGGAGAACATTAGGTAGGTTTAGGGTGGTTTTGGGATTGGATCCGTGCTTTTTGGGGATTTTCTTCCAGTTTTAGTGGTGATCCTGTTCTGTTTTGAGGGTGTTTTTGACGTGTTTTTTGGTCTCAATTGGGCTTCGTTGGGTTTTCCGTGGTCATTGGGTGGAAAAGTTTGAATTGTTGGTTTTTGGAGAACATCAGGTAGGTTTAGTGTGGTTTTGGGGTGGATCTATGGTTTTGGGTGTTTTTTTAGTTTTAAGTTTTTATCCTGTGTTTGTTTAGGGTGCTTTTGATGTGTTTTGTGGTCTCCGTTGGGTTTCGTTGAGTTCTCTTTTGTCGTTAAGTTAAATGGGGGTGGATTGTGGGTTTTGGAGAAGATCAGGTGAATTTAGGGCGGTTTAGGGGGGAAATTCATAGTTTTTGGTGTTTTTTCTTCTGATTCAGTTTTTTTTTGGGGTGTTTTTGAGGTGTTTTGGGGTTTCCGTTGCGTTTCGTTGAGTTCGTAATGGGTTTTATGGTGGTTGGTAGTGGACTTTGGGATTTGGAGAACATCAGGTAGGTTTAGGGTGGTTTGGGGATTGGATCCGTGCTTTATGGGGATTTTCTTCCAATTTTGGGGGTGGTCCCGTTCTTTTTCGGTCTGTTTTTGACGTGTTTTGGGTTCTCCGTTGGGTTTCGTTGGGGTTTCCGTTGGCATCATTTTGGAAAAGTTTACGTTCTGGGTTTTGGAGAACATCAGGTTTGTTTATGGGGACTTTTGGGGTGGACCAATTGCTTTTAGGGTTTTCTTCCAGTTTTGGGGGTCATCCTGTTCTTTATTGGGGTATTTTTGATGTGTTTTGGGGTCTTTGTTTGGTTTTAGATTGGTACTTGTTGGTCATCATGGTGAAAAAGTGTAAGCTGTGGGTTTTGGGGAACATCAGGTAGGTTTAAGGGGACTTTGGGTGTGGATCTATGGCTTTTGGGGTTTTCTTTCTTTTTGGGGGTTGATCTAGTTCTTTTTGGGGTGTTTTTGACGTGTTTTGGGGTCTCCGTTGGGTTTCGTTGGGTTGTCGTTGGTCGTTAAGCTAAATGGGAGTGGATTGTGAGTTTTGGAGAAGATCAGGTGAGCTTAGGGTGGTTTGGGGGGGAAATTCATAGTTTTTGGTGTTTTTTCTTCTGATCCAGTTGTTTTTTGGGGTGTTTTTGACGTGTTTTGGGGATTCCGTTGAGTTTCGTTGAGTTCCTAAAGGGTTTTATGGTGGCTGGGAGTGGATTGTACATTTAGGAGAACATCAGGTAGGTTTAAGGGTATTTTTGGTGTTAAATGACGTAGTTTCTTCTGATCCGGTTTACTTTTGGGGTGTTTTTGAGGTGTTTTGGGATTTCAGTTGCATTTCGTTGAGTTCCTAATAGGTTTTATGGAGTTTGGGAGTGGACTTTGGGATTTGGAGAACATTCGGGAGGTTTAGGGTGGTTTTTGGATTGGATCCGTGCTTTTCGGGGATTTTCTTCCAGTTTTGGGGGTGATCCCGTTCTTGTTTGTGGTGTTTTTTACGTGTTTTGGGGTCTCCGTTGGGTTTCGTTGGGTTTCCCGTGGTCATCATGGTGGAAAAGGGTAAATTGTGGGTTTTGGAGAACATCAGGTAGGCTTAGGGTGGTTTTGGGGTGGTTCTATGATCTTGAGGGATTTTCTTCCAGTTTTGGGAGTGAACCCATTCGTTGTTCTTTTTTATTTTTGATGTGTTTTAGGGTCTCCGTTTGGTTTCGTTGGTTTTCTCGTGGTCATCATGGTGAAAAATGGTAAATTGTGGGTTTTGGGGAACGTCAGGTAGGTTTAGGGGGACTTTTGGGGTGGATCTATGGCTTTTAGGGTATTCTTTCGTTTTTAGGTGCTATCCCGTTCTTGTTTTTGTATTTTTTGACTTTTTTTGGGATCTGCATTGGGTTTCGTTGCGTTCTCATTGGTCGTTAAATTAAATGGGAGTGGATTGTGGGTTTTGGAGAAGATCAGGTGAGTTTTGGGTGGTTTTGGGTGGAAATTCATAGTTTTGGTTTTTTTTTCTTCTGATCCAATTATTTGTTGGTGTGCTTTGACGTGTTTTGGGGTTTCCTTGCGTTTCGTTGAGATCCTAATGGGTTTTATGGTGGTTGGGAGTGGACTTTGGGATTTGGAGAATATCAGGTAGGTTTAGGGTGTTTTTTGGATTGGATCCGTGCTTTTCGGGGATTTTCTTCCAGTTTTGGGGGAGATCCCGTTCTTTTTTGTGGTGTTTTTGACGTGTTTTGGGGTCTCCGTGGGGTTTCGTTGGGTTTTCCGTGGTCATCATTGTGTAAAAGTGTAAATTGTGGGTTTTAGAGAACTTCAGGTAGATTTAGGGGGACTTTTGGGGTGGATCTATGGCTTTTGGGGTTTTCTTTCGTTTTTTTGGGGTGATCCATTTGTTTTTTGGGGTGTTTTTGACGAGTTTTGGGGTCTCCGTTGGGTTTTGTTGGGTTTCCATTGCGTTTTCTGGTGCTTTGGAGTGGATTGTACCTTTAGGAGAACATCAGATAGGCTTAAGGTTTTTTTTGGGGTTAAATCACATATTTTCTTCTGATCCGGTTCGCTTTTGGGGTGTTTTTGAGGTGTTTTGGGTTTTCCGTTGCGTTTCGTTGAGTTCCTAATGGGTTTTATGGTGGTTGGGAGTGGACTTTGGGATTTGGAGAACATCAGGTAGGTTTAGGGTGGTTTTGGGATTGGATCCGTGCTTTTTGGGTATTTTCTTCCAGTTCTGGGGGTGATGCCGTTCTTGTTTGGGGTGTTTTTTACGTGTTTTGGGGTCTCCGTTGGGTTTTAGTTGGGTTCTTGTTGGTCATCATGGTGGAAAAGTGTAAATCGTGGCTTTTGGAGAACATCAGGTAGGTTTAGGGGGACTTTTGGGGTGGATCTATGGCTTTTAGGGTATTCTTTCGTTTTTAGGTGCTATCCCGTTCTTGTTTTTGTATTTTTTGACTTTTTTTGGGATCTGCATTGGGTTTCGTTGCGTTCTCATTGGTCGTTAAATTAAATGGGAGTGGATTGTGGGTTTTGGAGAAGATCAGGTGAGTTTTGGGTGGTTTTGGGTGGAAATTCATAGTTTTGGTTTTTTTTTCTTCTGATCCAATTATTTGTTGGTGTGCTTTGACGTGTTTTGGGGTTTCCTTGCGTTTCGTTGAGATCCTAATGGGTTTTATGGTGGTTGGGAGTGGACTTTGGGATTTGGAGAATATCAGGTAGGTTTAGGGTGTTTTTTGGATTGGATCCGTGCTTTTCGGGGATTTTCTTCCAGTTTTGGGGGAGATCCCGTTCTTTTTTGTGGTGTTTTTGACGTGTTTTGGGGTCTCCGTGGGGTTTCGTTGGGTTTTCCGTGGTCATCATTGTGTAAAAGTGTAAATTGTGGGTTTTAGAGAACTTCAGGTAGATTTAGGGGGACTTTTGGGGTGGATCTATGGCTTTTGGGGTTTTCTTTCGTTTTTTTGGGGTGATCCATTTGTTTTTTGGGGTGTTTTTGACGAGTTTTGGGGTCTCCGTTGGGTTTTGTTGGGTTTCCATTGCGTTTTCTGGTGCTTTGGAGTGGATTGTACCTTTAGGAGAACATCAGATAGGCTTAAGGGTTTTTTTGGGGTTAAATCACATATTTTCTTCTGATCCGGTTCGCTTTTGGGGTGTTTTTGAGGTGTTTTGGGTTTTCCGTTGCGTTTCGTTGAGTTCCTAATGGGTTTTATGGTGGTTGGGAGTGGACTTTGGGATTTGGAGAACATCAGGTAGGTTTAGGGTGGTTTTGGGATTGGATCCGTGCTTTTTGGGTATTTTCTTCCAGTTCTGGGGGTGATGCCGTTCTTGTTTGGGGTGTTTTTTACGTGTTTTGGGGTCTCCGTTGGGTTTTAGTTGGGTTCTTGTTGGTCATCATGGTGGAAAAGTGTAAATCGTGGCTTTTGGAGAACATCAGGTAGGTTTAGGGGGACTTTTGGGGTGGATCTATGGCTTTTGGGGTTTTCTTTCTTTTTTGGGTTTGAACCAGTTCTTTTTTGGGGTGTTTTTGACGTGTTTTGGGGTCTCCATTGGGTTTTGTTGGGTTCTCCTTGGTCGTTAAGGTAAATGGGAGTGGATTGTGGGTTTTGAAGAAGATCAGGTGAGTTTCGGGTGGTTTTGGGGGGAAATTCATGGTTTTGTTTTTTTTTTTTTCTTGTGATCCATTTCTGTTTTGGGGTGTTTTTGAGGTGTTTTGGGGTTTCCGTTGCGTTTCGTTGAGTTCCTAATGGGTTTTATGGTGGTTGGGAGTGGACTTTGGGATTTGGAGAACATCAGGTAGGTTTAGGGGGACTTTTGGGGTGGATCAATGGCTTTTGGGGTTTTCTTTCGTTTTTTGGGGTGATCCTGTTCTTTTTTGACGTGTTTTGGGGTCTCCGATGGGTTTCGTTGGGTTTTACCTGGTCATCGTGTTGGAAAAGTGTAAACTGTGGGTTTTGGAGAACTTCAGGTAGGTTTAGGGGGATTTTTGGGGTGGATCTATGGTATTTGGGGTTTTCTTCTTTTTTGGGGGGTGATCCTGTTCTTTTTTGGGGTGTTTTTGACGTGTTTTGTGGTCTCCCTTGGGCTTCGTTGGGTTTTCCGTGGTCATCATGGTGGAAAATATTAAATTGTGGGTTTTGTAGAACATCAGGTGAGTTCAAGGTTTTTTTGGGGGTGAATCTATGGTTTTGGGGGATTTCTTCTGTTTTTTAGGGTTTTCTTCTGTTTTGGGGGTGGTCGCGATCTTTTCTGGGGTGTTTTTAATGTGTTTTGGGTTCTCCGTTGCGTTGTGTTTTGATTGTAGGGTGGTTTTGAGGTGTTTTGGGTTCTTCATTGGTTTTCGTTGGGTTCTTGTTGGTCATTATGGTGAATGGGAGTGAAATGTCGATTTGGAGAAGATCAGGTGAGTTTCGGGTGGTTTTGGGGGGAAATTCATAGTTTTTGTTTTTGTTTTTGTTTTTGTTTTTGTTTGATCCAGTTCTTTTTTGGGGTGTTTTAGACGTGTTTTGGGGTCTCCATTGGGTTTTGTTGGGTTTCCATTGGGTTTTCTCGTGTTTGGGAGTGGATTGTACCTTTAGGAGAACACCAGGTAGCTTTAAGGGTTTTTGGGGTATTAAATCACGTTTTTTCTTCTGATCCGGTTCACTTTTGGGGTGTTTTTGAGGTGTTTTGGGGTTTCCGTTGCGTTTCGTTGAGTTCCTAATGGGTTTTATGGTGGTTGGGAGTGGACTTTGGGATTTGGAGAACATCAGGTAGGTTTAGGGGGACTTTTGGGGTGGATCAATGGCTTTTGGGGTTTTCTTTCGTTTTTGGGGGGTGATCCTGTTCTTTTTTGACGTGTTTTGGGGTCTCCGATGGGTTTCGTTGGGTTTTACCTGGTCATCGTGTTGGAAAAGTGTAAACTGTGGGTTTTGGAGAACTTCAGGTAGGCTTAGGGTGGTTTTGGGGTGGTTCTATGATCTTGAGGGATTTTCTTCCAGTTTTGGGAGTGAACCCATTCGTTGTTCTTTTTTATTTTTGATGTGTTTTGTGATCTCCGTTTGGTTTCGTTGGGTTTCTCGTGGTCATCATGGTGAAAAATGGTAAATTGTGGGTTTTGGGGAACGTCAGGTAGGTTTAGGGGGACTTTTGGGGTGGATCTATGGCTTTTAGGGTATTCTTTCGTTTTTAGGTGCTATCCCGTTCTTGTTTTTGTATTTTTTGACTTTTTTTGGGATCTGCATTGGGTTTCGTTGCGTTCTCATTGGTCGTTAAATTAAATGGGAGTGGATTGTGGGTTTTGGAGAAGATCAGGTGAGTTTTGGGTGGTTTTGGGTGGAAATTCATAGTTTTGGTTTTTTTTTCTTCTGATCCAATTATTTGTTGGTGTGCTTTGACGTGTTTTGGGGTTTCCTTGCGTTTCGTTGAGATCCTAATGGGTTTTATGGTGGTTGGGAGTGGACTTTGGGATTTGGAGAATATCAGGTAGGTTTAGGGTGTTTTTTGGATTGGATCCGTGCTTTTCGGGGATTTTCTTCCAGTTTTGGGGGAGATCCCGTTCTTTTTTGTGGTGTTTTTGACGTGTTTTGGGGTCTCCGTGGGGTTTCGTTGGGTTTTCCGTGGTCATCATTGTGTAAAAGTGTAAATTGTGGGTTTTAGAGAACTTCAGGTAGATTTAGGGGGACTTTTGGGGTGGATCTATGGCTTTTGGGGTTTTCTTTCGTTTTTTTGGGGTGATCCATTTGTTTTTTGGGGTGTTTTTGACGAGTTTTGGGGTCTCCGTTGGGTTTTGTTGGGTTTCCATTGCGTTTTCTGGTGCTTTGGAGTGGATTGTACCTTTAGGAGAACATCAGATAGGCTTAAGGGTTTTTTTGGGGTTAAATCACATATTTTCTTCTGATCCGGTTCGCTTTTGGGGTGTTTTTGAGGTGTTTTGGGTTTTCCGTTGCGTTTCGTTGAGTTCCTAATGGGTTTTATGGTGGTTGGGAGTGGACTTTGGGATTTGGAGAACATCAGGTAGGTTTAGGGTGGTTTTGGGATTGGATCCGTGCTTTTTGGGTATTTTCTTCCAGTTCTGGGGGTGATGCCGTTCTTGTTTGGGGTGTTTTTTACGTGTTTTGGGGTCTCCGTAGGGTTTTAGTTGGGTTCTTGTTGGTCATCATGGTGGAAAAGTGTAAATCGTGGCTTTTGGAGAACATCAGGTAGGTTTAGGGGGACTTTTGGGGTGGATCTATGGCTTTTGGGGTTTTCTTTCTTTTTTGGGTTTGAACCAGTTCTTTTTTGGGGTGTTTTTGACGTGTTTTGGGGTCTCCATTGGGTTTTGTTGGGTTCTCCTTGGTCGTTAAGGTAAATGGGAGTGGATTGTGGGTTTTGAAGAAGATCAGGTGAGTTTCGGGTGGTTTTGGGGGGAAATTCATGGTTTTGTTTTTTTTTTTTTCTTGTGATCCATTTCTGTTTTGGGGTGTTTTTGAGGTGTTTTGGGGTTTCCGTTGCGTTTCGTTGAGTTCCTAATGGGTTTTATGGTGGTTGGGAGTGGACTTTGGGATTTGGAGAACATCAGGTAGGTTTAGGGGGACTTTTGGGGTGGATCAATGGCTTTTGGGGTTTTCTTTCGTTTTTTGGGGTGATCCTGTTCTTTTTTGACGTGTTTTGGGGTCTCCGATGGGTTTCGTTGGGTTTTACCTGGTCATCGTGTTGGAAAAGTGTAAACTGTGGGTTTTGGAGAACTTCAGGTAGGTTTAGGGGGATTTTTGGGGTGGATCTATGGTATTTGGGGTTTTCTTCTTTTTTGGGGGGTGATCCTGTTCTTTTTTGGGGTGTTTTTGACGTGTTTTGTGGTCTCCCTTGGGCTTCGTTGGGTTTTCCGTGGTCATCATGGTGGAAAATATTAAATTGTGGGTTTTGTAGAACATCAGGTGAGTTCAAGGTTTTTTTGGGGGTGAATCTATGGTTTTGGGGGATTTCTTCTGTTTTTTAGGGTTTTCTTCTGTTTTGGGGGTGGTCGCGATCTTTTCTGGGGTGTTTTTAATGTGTTTTGGGTTCTCCGTTGCGTTGTGTTTTGATTGTAGGGTGGTTTTGAGGTGTTTTGGGTTCTTCATTGGTTTTCGTTGGGTTCTTGTTGGTCATTATGGTGAATGGGAGTGAAATGTCGATTTGGAGAAGATCAGGTGAGTTTCGGGTGGTTTTGGGGGGAAATTCATAGTTTTTGTTTTTGTTTTTGTTTTTGTTTTTGTTTGATCCAGTTCTTTTTTGGGGTGTTTTAGACGTGTTTTGGGGTCTCCATTGGGTTTTGTTGGGTTTCCATTGGGTTTTCTCGTGTTTGGGAGTGGATTGTACCTTTAGGAGAACACCAGGTAGCTTTAAGGGTTTTTGGGGTATTAAATCACGTTTTTTCTTCTGATCCGGTTCACTTTTGGGGTGTTTTTGAGGTGTTTTGGGGTTTCTGTTGCGTTTCGTTGAGTTCCTAATGGGTTTTATGGTGGTTGGGAGTGGACTTTGGGATTTGGAGAACATCAGGTAGGTTTAGGGTGGTTTGGGGATTGGATCCGTGCTTTTTGGGGTTTTCTTTCGTTTTTGGGGGGTGATCCTGTTCTTGTTTGGTGTGTTTTTGACGTGTTTTTGCGTCTCCCTTGGGTTTCGTTGAGTTCTTGTTGGTCGGTAAGGTAAATGGGAGTGCATTTTTGGTTTTGGAGAAGATCAGGTGAGTTTAGGGTGGTTTGGGGGGGAAATTCATAGTTTTGTTTTTTTTTTTTCTTCTTATCCAGTTCTTTTTTGTCGTGTTTTTGACGTGTTTTGGGGTTTCCGTTGGGTTTCGTTGGGTTTTCCGTGGTCATCATTGTGTAAAAGTGTAAATTGTGGGTTTTAGAGAACTTCAGGTAGATTTAGGGGGACTTTTGGTGTGGATCTATGGCTTTTGGGGTTTTCTTTCGTTTTTTGGGGGTGATCCATTTGTTTTTTGGGGTGTTTTTGACGAGTTTTGGGGTCTCCGTTGGGTTTTGTTGGGTTTCCATTGCGTTTTCTGGTGCTTTGGAGTGGATTGTACCTTTAGGAGAACATCAGATAGGCTTAAGGGTTTTTTTGGGGTTAAATCACATATTTTCTTCTGATCCGGTTCGCTTTTGGGGTGTTTTTGAGGTGTTTTGGGTTTTCCGTTGCGTTTCGTTGAGTTCCTAATGGGTTTTATGGTGGTTGGGAGTGGACTTTGGGATTTGGAGAACATCAGGTAGGTTTAGGGTGGTTTTGGGATTGGATCCGTGCTTTTTGGGTATTTTCTTCCAGTTCTGGGGGTGATGCCGTTCTTGTTTGGGGTGTTTTTTACGTGTTTTGGGGTCTCCGTTGGGTTTTAGTTGGGTTCTTGTTGGTCATCATGGTGGAAAAGTGTAAATCGTGGCTTTTGGAGAACATCAGGTAGGTTTAGGGGGACTTTTGGGGTGGATCTATGGCTTTTGGGGTTTTCTTTCTTTTTTGGGTTTGAACCAGTTCTTTTTTGGGGTGTTTTTGACGTGTTTTGGGGTCTCCATTGGGTTTTGTTGGGTTCTCCTTGGTCGTTAAGGTAAATGGGAGTGGATTGTGGGTTTTGAAGAAGATCAGGTGAGTTTCGGGTGGTTTTGGGGGGAAATTCATGGTTTTGTTTTTTTTTTTTTTCTTGTGATCCATTTCTGTTTTGGGGTGTTTTTGAGGTGTTTTGGGGTTTCCGTTGCGTTTCGTTGAGTTCCTAATGGGTTTTATGGTGGTTGGGAGTGGACTTTGGGATTTGGAGAACATCAGGTAGGTTTAGGGGGACTTTTGGGGTGGATCAATGGCTTTTGGGGTTTTCTTTCGTTTTTTTGGGGTGATCCTGTTCTTTTTTGACGTGTTTTGGGGTCTCCGATGGGTTTCGTTGGGTTTTACCTGGTCATCGTGTTGGAAAAGTGTAAACTGTGGGTTTTGGAGAACTTCAGGTAGGTTTAGGGGGATTTTTGGGGTGGATCTGTGGTATTTGGGGTTTTCTTCTTTTTTGGGGGGTGATCCTGTTCTTTTTTGGGGTGTTTTTGACGTGTTTTGTGGTCTCCCTTGGGCTTCGTTGGGTTTTCCGTGGTCATCATGGTGGAAAATATTAAATTGTGGGTTTTGTAGAACATCAGGTGAGTTCAAGGTTTTTTTGGGGGTGAATCTATGGTTTTGGGGGATTTCTTCTGTTTTTTAGGGTTTTCTTCTGTTTTGGGGGTGGTCGCGATCTTTTCTGGGGTGTTTTTAATGTGTTTTGGGTTCTCCGTTGCGTTGTGTTTTGATTGTAGGGTGGTTTTGAGGTGTTTTGGGTTCTTCATTGGTTTTCGTTGGGTTCTTGTTGGTCATTATGGTGAATGGGAGTGAAATGTCGATTTGGAGAAGATCAGGTGAGTTTCGGGTGGTTTTGGGGGGAAATTCATAGTTTTTGTTTTTGTTTTTGTTTTTGTTTTTGTTTGATCCAGTTCTTTTTTGGGGTGTTTTAGACGTGTTTTGGGGTCTCCATTGGGTTTTGTTGGGTTTCCATTGGGTTTTCTCGTGTTTGGGAGTGGATTGTACCTTTAGGAGAACACCAGGTAGCTTTAAGGGTTTTTGGGGTATTAAATCACGTTTTTTCTTCTGATCCGGTTCACTTTTGGGGTGTTTTTGAGGTGTTTTGGGGTTTCTGTTGCGTTTCGTTGAGTTCCTAATGGGTTTTATGGTGGTTGGGAGTGGACTTTGGGATTTGGAGAACATCAGGTAGGTTTAGGGTGGTTTGGGGATTGGATCCGTGCTTTTTGGGGTTTTCTTTCGTTTTTGGGGGGTGATCCTGTTCTTGTTTGGTGTGTTTTTGACGTGTTTTTGCGTCTCCCTTGGGTTTCGTTGAGTTCTTGTTGGTCGGTAAGGTAAATGGGAGTGCATTTTTGGTTTTGGAGAAGATCAGGTGAGTTTAGGGTGGTTTGGGGGGGAAATTCATAGTTTTGTTTTTTTTTTTCTTCTTATCCAGTTCTTTTTTGTGGTGTTTTTGACGTGTTTTGGGGTTTCCGTTGGGTTTCGTTGGGTTTTCCGTGGTCATCATTGTGTAAAAGTGTAAATTGTGGGTTTTAGAGAACTTCAGGTAGATTTAGGGGGACTTTTGGTGTGGATCTATGGCTTTTGGGGTTTTCTTTCGTTTTTTTGGGGTGATCCATTTGTTTTTTGGGGTGTTTTTGACGAGTTTTGGGGTCTCCGTTGGGTTTTGTTGGGTTTCCATTGCGTTTTCTGGTGCTTTGGAGTGGATTGTACCTTTAGGAGAACATCAGATAGGCTTAAGGGTTTTTTTGGGGTTAAATCACATATTTTCTTCTGATCCGGTTCGCTTTTGGGGTGTTTTTGAGGTGTTTTGGGTTTTCCGTTGCGTTTCGTTGAGTTCCTAATGGGTTTTATGGTGGTTGGGAGTGGACTTTGGGATTTGGAGAACATCAGGTAGGTTCAGGGTGGTTTTTGGATTGGATCCGTGCTTTTTGGGTATTTTCTTCCAGTTCTGGGGGTGATGCCGTTCTTGTTTGGGGTGTTTTTTACGTGTTTTGGGGTCTCCGTTGGGTTTTAGTTGGGTTCTTGTTGGTCATCATGGTGGAAAAGTGTAAATCGTGGCTTTTGGAGAACATCAGGTAGGTTTAGGGGGACTTTTGGGGTGGTTCTATGATCTTGAGGGATTTTCTTCCAGTTTTGGGAGTGAACCCATTCGTTGTTCTTTTTTATTTTTGATGTGTTTTAGGGTCTCCGTTTGGTTTCGTTGGTTTTCTCGTGGTCATCATGGTGAAAAATGGTAAATTGTGGGTTTTGGGGAACGTCAGGTAGGTTTAGGGGGACTTTTGGGGTGGATCTATGGCTTTTAGGGTATTCTTTCGTTTTTAGGTGCTATCCCGTTCTTGTTTTTGTATTTTTTGACTTTTTTTGGGATCTGCATTGGGTTTCGTTGCGTTCTCATTGGTCGTTAAATTAAATGGGAGTGGATTGTGGGTTTTGGAGAAGATCAGGTGAGTTTTGGGTGGTTTTGGGTGGAAATTCATAGTTTTGGTTTTTTTTTCTTCTGATCCAATTATTTGTTGGTGTGCTTTGACGTGTTTTGGGGTTTCCTTGCGTTTCGTTGAGATCCTAATGGGTTTTATGGTGGTTGGGAGTGGACTTTGGGATTTGGAGAATATCAGGTAGGTTTAGGGTGTTTTTTGGATTGGATCCGTGCTTTTCGGGGATTTTCTTCCAGTTTTGGGGGAGATCCCGTTCTTTTTTGTGGTGTTTTTGACGTGTTTTGGGGTCTCCGTGGGGTTTCGTTGGGTTTTCCGTGGTCATCATTGTGTAAAAGTGTAAATTGTGGGTTTTAGAGAACTTCAGGTAGATTTAGGGGGACTTTTGGGGTGGATCTATGGCTTTTGGGGTTTTCTTTCGTTTTTTTGGGGTGATCCATTTGTTTTTTGGGGTGTTTTTGACGAGTTTTGGGGTCTCCGTTGGGTTTTGTTGGGTTTCCAGTGCGTTTTCTGGTGCTTTGGAGTGGATTGTACCTTTAGGAGAACATCAGATAGGCTTAAGGGTTTTTTTGGGGTTAAATCACATATTTTCTTCTGATCCGGTTCGCTTTTGGGGTGTTTTTGAGGTGTTTTGGGTTTTCCGTTGCGTTTCGTTGAGTTCCTAATGGGTTTTATGGTGGTTGGGAGTGGACTTTGGGATTTGGAGAACATCAGGTAGGTTTAGGGTGGTTTTGGGATTGGATCCGTGCTTTTTGGGTATTTTCTTCCAGTTCTGGGGGTGATGCCGTTCTTGTTTGGGGTGTTTTTTACGTGTTTTGGGGTCTCCGTTGGGTTTTAGTTGGGTTCTTGTTGGTCATCATGGTGGAAAAGTGTAAAATCGTGGCTTTTGGAGAACATCAGGTAGGTTTAGGGGGACTTTTGGGGTGGATCTATGGCTTTTGGGGTTTTCTTTCTTTTTTGGGTTTGAACCAGTTCTTTTTTGGGGTGTTTTTGACGTGTTTTGGGGTCTCCATTGGGTTTTGTTGGGTTCTCCTTGGTCGTTAAGGTAAATGGGAGTGGATTGTGGGTTTTGAAGAAGATCAGGTGAGTTTCGGGTGGTTTTGGGGGGAAATTCATGGTTTTGTTTTTTTTTTTTTCTTGTGATCCATTTCTGTTTTGGGGTGTTTTTGAGGTGTTTTGGGGTTTCCGTTGCGTTTCGTTGAGTTCCTAATGGGTTTTATGGTGGTTGGGAGTGGACTTTGGGATTTGGAGAACATCAGGTAGGTTTAGGGGGACTTTTGGGTGGATCAATGGCTTTTGGGGTTTTCTTTCGTTTTTTGGGGTGATCCTGTTCTTTTTTGACGTGTTTTGGGGTCTCCGATGGGTTTCGTTGGGTTTTACCTGGTCATCGTGTTGGAAAAGTGTAAACTGTGGGTTTTGGAGAACTTCAGGTAGGTTTAGGGGGATTTTTGGGGTGGATCTATGGTATTTGGGGTTTTCTTCTTTTTTGGGGGGTGATCCTGTTCTTTTTTGGGGTGTTTTTGACGTGTTTTGTGGTCTCCCTTGGGCTTCGTTGGGTTTTCCGTGGTCATCATGGTGGAAAATATTAAATTGTGGGTTTTGTAGAACATCAGGTGAGTTCAAGGTTTTTTTGGGGGTGAATCTATGGTTTTGGGGGATTTCTTCTGTTTTTTAGGGTTTTCTTCTGTTTTGGGGGTGGTCGCGATCTTTTCTGGGGTGTTTTTAATGTGTTTTGGGTTCTCCGTTGCGTTGTGTTTTGATTGTAGGGTGGTTTTGAGGTGTTTTGGGTTCTTCATTGGTTTTCGTTGGGTTCTTGTTGGTCATTATGGTGAATGGGAGTGAAATGTCGATTTGGAGAAGATCAGGTGAGTTTCGGGTGGTTTTGGGGGGAAATTCATAGTTTTTGTTTTTGTTTTTGTTTTTGTTTTTGTTTGATCCAGTTCTTTTTTGGGGTGTTTTAGACGTGTTTTGGGGTCTCCATTGGGTTTTGTTGGGTTTCCATTGGGTTTTCTCGTGTTTGGGAGTGGATTGTACCTTTAGGAGAACACCAGGTAGCTTTAAGGGTTTTTGGGGTATTAAATCACGTTTTTTCTTCTGATCCGGTTCACTTTTGGGGTGTTTTTGAGGTGTTTTGGGGTTTCCGTTGCGTTTCGTTGAGTTCCTAATGGGTTTTATGGTGGTTGGGAGTGGACTTTGGGATTTGGAGAACATCAGGTAGGTTTAGGGTGGTTTGGGGATTGGATCCGTGCTTTTTGGGGTTTTCTTTCGTTTTTGGGGGGTGATCCTGTTCTTTTTTGGTGTGTTTTTGACGTGTTTTTGCGTCTCCCTTGGGTTTCGTTGAGTTCTTGTTGGTCGGTAAGGTAAATGGGAGTGCATTTTTGGTTTTGGAGAAGATCAGGTGAGTTTAGGGTGGTTTGGGGGGGAAATTCATAGTTTTGTTTTTTTTTTTTTTCTTCTTATCCAGTTCTTTTTTGTCGTGTTTTTGACGTGTTTTGGGGTTTCCGTTGGGTTTCGTTGGGTTTTCCGTGGTCATCATTGTGTAAAAGTGTAAATTGTGGGTTTTAGAGAACTTCAGGTAGATTTAGGGGGACTTTTGTTGTGTATCTATGGCTTTTGGGGTTTTCTTTCGTTTTTTTGGGGTGATCCATTTGTTTTTTGGGGTGTTTTTGACGAGTTTTGGGGTCTCCGTTGGGTTTTGTTGGGTTTCCATTGCGTTTTCTGGTGCTTTGGAGTGGATTGTACCTTTAGGAGAACATCAGATAGGCTTAAGGGTTTTTTTGGGGTTAAATCACATATTTTCTTCTGATCCGGTTCGCTTTTGGGGTGTTTTTGAGGTGTTTTGGGTTTTCCGTTGCGTTTCGTTGAGTTCCTAATGGGTTTTATGGTGGTTGGGAGTGGACTTTGGGATTTGGAGAACATCAGGTAGGTTTAGGGTGGTTTTGGGATTGGATCCGTGCTTTTTGGGTATTTTCTTCCAGTTCTGGGGGTGATGCCGTTCTTGTTTGGGGTGTTTTTTACGTGTTTTGGGGTCTCCGTTGGGTTTTAGTTGGGTTCTTGTTGGTCATCATGGTGGAAAAGTGTAAATCGTGGCTTTTGGAGAACATCAGGTAGGTTTAGGGGGACTTTTGGGGTGGATCTATGGCTTTTGGGGTTTTCTTTCTTTTTTGGGTTTGAACCAGTTCTTTTTTGGGGTGTTTTTGACGTGTTTTGGGGTCTCCATTGGGTTTTGTTGGGTTCTCCTTGGTCGTTAAGGTAAATGGGAGTGGATTGTGGGTTTTGAAGAAGATCAGGTGAGTTTCGGGTGGTTTTGGGGGGAAATTCATGGTTTTGTTTTTTTTTTTTTCTTGTGATCCATTTCTGTTTTGGGGTGTTTTTGAGGTGTTTTGGGGTTTCCGTTGCGTTTCGTTGAGTTCCTAATGGGTTTTATGGTGGTTGGGAGTGGACTTTGGGATTTGGAGAACATCAGGTAGGTTTAGGGGGACTTTTGGGGTGGATCAATGGCTTTTGGGGTTTTCTTTCGTTTTTTGGGGTGATCCTGTTCTTTTTTGACGTGTTTTGGGGTCTCCGATGGGTTTCGTTGGGTTTTACCTGGTCATCGTGTTGGAAAAGTGTAAACTGTGGGTTTTGGAGAACTTCAGGTAGGTTTAGGGGGATTTTTGGGGTGGATCTATGGTATTTGGGGTTTTCTTCTTTTTTGGGGGGTGATCCTGTTCTTTTTTGGGGTGTTTTTGACGTGTTTTGTGGTCTCCCTTGGGCTTCGTTGGGTTTTCCGTGGTCATCATGGTGGAAAATATTAAATTGTGGGTTTTGTAGAACATCAGGTGAGTTCAAGGTTTTTTTGGGGGTGAATCTATGGTTTTGGGGGATTTCTTCTGTTTTTTAGGGTTTTCTTCTGTTTTGGGGGTGGTCGCGATCTTTTCTGGGGTGTTTTTAATGTGTTTTGGGTTCTCCGTTGCGTTGTGTTTTGATTGTAGGGTGGTTTTGAGGTGTTTTGGGTTCTTCATTGGTTTTCGTTGGGTTCTTGTTGGTCATTATGGTGAATGGGAGTGAAATGTCGATTTGGAGAAGATCAGGTGAGTTTCGGGTGGTTTTGGGGGGAAATTCATAGTTTTTGTTTTTGTTTTTGTTTTTGTTTTTGTTTGATCCAGTTCTTTTTTGGGGTGTTTTAGACGTGTTTTGGGGTCTCCATTGGGTTTTGTTGGGTTTCCATTGGGTTTTCTCGTGTTTGGGAGTGGATTGTACCTTTAGGAGAACACCAGGTAGCTTTAAGGGTTTTTGGGGTATTAAATCACGTTTTTTCTTCTGATCCGGTTCACTTTTGGGGTGTTTTTGAGGTGTTTTGGGGTTTCTGTTGCGTTTCGTTGAGTTCCTAATGGGTTTTATGGTGGTTGGGAGTGGACTTTGGGATTTGGAGAACATCAGGTAGGTTTAGGGTGGTTTGGGGATTGGATCCGTGCTTTTTGGGGTTTTCTTTCGTTTTTGGGGGGTGATCCTGTTCTTGTTTGGTGTGTTTTTGACGTGTTTTTGCGTCTCCCTTGGGTTTCGTTGAGTTCTTGTTGGTCGGTAAGGTAAATGGGAGTGCATTTTTGGTTTTGGAGAAGATCAGGTGAGTTTAGGGTGGTTTGGGGGGGAAATTCATAGTTTTGTTTTTTTTTTTTTCTTCTTATCCAGTTCTTTTTTGTGGTGTTTTTGACGTGTTTTGGGGTTTCCGTTGGGTTTCGTTGGGTTTTCCGTGGTCATCATTGTGTAAAAGTGTAAATTGTGGGTTTTAGAGAACTTCAGGTAGATTTAGGGGGACTTTTGGTGTGGATCTATGGCTTTTGGGGTTTTCTTTCGTTTTTTGGGGGTGATCCATTTGTTTTTTGGGGTGTTTTTGACGAGTTTTGGGGTCTCCGTTGGGTTTTGTTGGGTTTCCATTGCGTTTTCTGGTGCTTTGGAGTGGATTGTACCTTTAGGAGAACATCAGATAGGCTTAAGGGTTTTTTTGGGGTTAAATCACATATTTTCTTCTGATCCGGTTCGCTTTTGGGGTGTTTTTGAGGTGTTTTGGGTTTTCCGTTGCGTTTCGTTGAGTTCCTAATGGGTTTTATGGTGGTTGGGAGTGGACTTTGGGATTTGGAGAACATCAGGTAGGTTTAGGGTGGTTTGGGGATTGGATCCGTGCTTTTTGGGGTTTTCTTTCGTTTTTGGGGGGTGATCCTGTTCTTGTTTGGTGTGTTTTTGACGTGTTTTTGCGTCTCCCTTGGGTTTCGTTGAGTTCTTGTTGGTCGGTAAGGTAAATGGGAGTGCATTTTTGGTTTTGGAGAAGATCAGGTGAGTTTAGGGTGGTTTGGGGGGGAAATTCATAGTTTTGTTTTTTTTTTTTTCTTCTTATCCAGTTCTTTTTTGTCGTGTTTTTGACGTGTTTTGGGGTTTCCGTTGGGTTTCGTTGGGTTTTCCGTGGTCATCATTGTGTAAAAGTGTAAATTGTGGGTTTTAGAGAACTTCAGGTAGATTTAGGGGGACTTTTGGTGTGGATCTATGGCTTTTGGGGTTTTCTTTCGTTTTTTTGGGGTGATCCATTTGTTTTTTGGGGTGTTTTTGACGAGTTTTGGGGTCTCCGTTGGGTTTTGTTGGGTTTCCATTGCGTTTTCTGGTGCTTTGGAGTGGATTGTACCTTTAGGAGAACATCAGATAGGCTTAAGGGTTTTTTTGGGGTTAAATCACATATTTTCTTCTGATCCGGTTCGCTTTTGGGGTGTTTTTGAGGTGTTTTGGGTTTTCCGTTGCGTTTCGTTGAGTTCCTAATGGGTTTTATGGTGGTTGGGAGTGGACTTTGGGATTTGGAGAACATCAGGTAGGTTTAGGGTGGTTTGGGGATTGGATCCGTGCTTTTTGGGGTTTTCTTTCGTTTTTGGGGGGTGATCCTGTTCTTGTTTGGTGTGTTTTTGACGTGTTTTTGCGTCTCCCTTGGGTTTCGTTGAGTTCTTGTTGGTCGGTAAGGTAAATGGGAGTGCATTTTTGGTTTTGGAGAAGATCAGGTGAGTTTAGGGTGGTTTGGGGGGGAAATTCATAGTTTTGTTTTTTTTTTTTTTTCTTCTTATCCAGTTCTTTTTTGTCGTGTTTTTGACGTGTTTTGGGGTTTCCGTTGGGTTTCGTTGGGTTTTCCGTGGTCATCATTGTGTAAAAGTGTAAATTGTGGGTTTTAGAGAACTTCAGGTAGATTAAGGGGGACTTTTGGTGTGTATCTATGGCTTTTGGGGTTTTCTTTCGTTTTTTTGGGGTGATCCATTTGTTTTTTGGGGTGTTTTTGATGAGTTTTGGGGTCTCCGTTGGGTTTTGTTGGGTTTCCATTGCGTTTTCTGGTGCTTTGGAGTGGATTGTACCTTTAGGAGAACATCAGATAGGCTTAAGGGTTTTTTTGGGGTTAAATCACATATTTTCTTCTGATCCGGTTCGCTTTTGGGGTGTTTTTGAGGTGTTTTGGGTTTTCCGTTGCGTTTCGTTGAGTTCCTAATGGGTTTTATGGTGGTTGGGAGTGGACTTTGGGATTTGGAGAACATCAGGTAGGTTTAGGGTGGTTTTGGGATTGGATCCGTGCTTTTTGGGTATTTTCTTCCAGTTCTGGGGGTGATGCCGTTCTTGTTTGGGGTGTTTTTTACGTGTTTTGGGGTCTCCGTTGGGTTTTAGTTGGGTTCTTGTTGGTCATCATGGTGGAAAAGTGTAAATCGTGGCTTTTGGAGAACATCAGGTAGGTTTAGGGGGACTTTTGGGGTGGATCTATGGCTTTTGGGGTTTTCTTTCTTTTTTGGGTTTGAACCAGTTCTTTTTTGGGGTGTTTTTGACGTGTTTTGGGGTCTCCATTGGGTTTTGTTGGGTTCTCCTTGGTCGTTAAGGTAAATGGGAGTGGATTGTGGGTTTTGAAGAAGATCAGGTGAGTTTCGGGTGGTTTTGGGGGGAAATTCATGGTTTTGTTTTTTTTTTTTTTCTTGTGATCCATTTCTGTTTTGGGGTGTTTTTGAGGTGTTTTGGGGTTTCCGTTGCGTTTCGTTGAGTTCCTAATGGGTTTTATGGTGGTTGGGAGTGGACTTTGGGATTTGGAGAACATCAGGTAGGTTTAGGGGGACTTTTGGGGTGGATCAATGGCTTTTGGGGTTTTCTTTCGTTTTTTGGGGTGATCCTGTTCTTTTTTGACGTGTTTTGGGGTCTCCGATGGGTTTCGTTGGGTTTTACCTGGTCATCGTGTTGGAAAAGTGTAAACTGTGGGTTTTGGAGAACTTCAGGTAGGTTTAGGGGGATTTTTGGGGTGGATCTGTGGTATTTGGGGTTTTCTTCTTTTTTGGGGGGTGATCCTGTTCTTTTTTGGGGTGTTTTTGACGTGTTTTGTGGTCTCCCTTGGGCTTCGTTGGGTTTTCCGTGGTCATCATGGTGGAAAATATTAAATTGTGGGTTTTGTAGAACATCAGGTGAGTTCAAGGTTTTTTTGGGGGTGAATCTATGGTTTTGGGGGATTTCTTCTGTTTTTTAGGGTTTTCTTCTGTTTTGGGGGTGGTCGCGATCTTTTCTGGGGTGTTTTTAATGTGTTTTGGGTTCTCCGTTGCGTTGTGTTTTGATTGTAGGGTGGTTTTGAGGTGTTTTGGGTTCTTCATTGGTTTTCGTTGGGTTCTTGTTGGTCATTATGGTGAATGGGAGTGAAATGTCGATTTGGAGAAGATCAGGTGAGTTTCGGGTGGTTTTGGGGGGAAATTCATAGTTTTTGTTTTTGTTTTTGTTTTTGTTTTTGTTTGATCCAGTTCTTTTTTGGGGTGTTTTAGACGTGTTTTGGGGTCTCCATTGGGTTTTGTTGGGTTTCCATTGGGTTTTCTCGTGTTTGGGAGTGGATTGTACCTTTAGGAGAACACCAGGTAGCTTTAAGGGTTTTTGGGGTATTAAATCACGTTTTTTCTTCTGATCCGGTTCACTTTTGGGGTGTTTTTGAGGTGTTTTGGGGTTTCTGTTGCGTTTCGTTGAGTTCCTAATGGGTTTTATGGTGGTTGGGAGTGGACTTTGGGATTTGGAGAACATCAGGTAGGTTTAGGGTGGTTTGGGGATTGGATCCGTGCTTTTTGGGGTTTTCTTTCGTTTTTGGGGGGTGATCCTGTTCTTGTTTGGTGTGTTTTTGACGTGTTTTTGCGTCTCCCTTGGGTTTCGTTGAGTTCTTGTTGGTCGGTAAGGTAAATGGGAGTGCATTTTTGGTTTTGGAGAAGATCAGGTGAGTTTAGGGTGGTTTGGGGGGGAAATTCATAGTTTTGTTTTTTTTTTTTCTTCTTATCCAGTTCTTTTTTGTGGTGTTTTTGACGTGTTTTGGGGTTTCCGTTGGGTTTCGTTGGGTTTTCCGTGGTCATCATTGTGTAAAAGTGTAAATTGTGGGTTTTAGAGAACTTCAGGTAGATTTAGGGGGACTTTTGGTGTGGATCTATGGCTTTTGGGGTTTTCTTTCGTTTTTTTGGGGTGATCCATTTGTTTTTTGGGGTGTTTTTGACGAGTTTTGGGGTCTCCGTTGGGTTTTGTTGGGTTTCCATTGCGTTTTCTGGTGCTTTGGAGTGGATTGTACCTTTAGGAGAACATCAGATAGGCTTAAGGGTTTTTTTGGGGTTAAATCACATATTTTCTTCTGATCCGGTTCGCTTTTGGGGTGTTTTTGAGGTGTTTTGGGTTTTCCGTTGCGTTTCGTTGAGTTCCTAATGGGTTTTATGGTGGTTGGGAGTGGACTTTGGGATTTGGAGAACATCAGGTAGGTTTAGGGTGGTTTTGGGATTGGATCCGTGCTTTTTGGGTATTTTCTTCCAGTTCTGGGGGTGATGCCGTTCTTGTTTGGGGTGTTTTTTACGTGTTTTGGGGTCTCCGTTGGGTTTTAGTTGGGTTCTTGTTGGTCATCATGGTGGAAAAGTGTAAATCGTGGCTTTTGGAGAACATCAGGTAGGTTTAGGGGGACTTTTGGGGTGGTTCTATGATCTTGAGGGATTTTCTTCCAGTTTTGGGAGTGAACCCATTCGTTGTTCTTTTTTATTTTTGATGTGTTTTAGGGTCTCCGTTTGGTTTCGTTGGTTTTCTCGTGGTCATCATGGTGAAAAATGGTAAATTGTGGGTTTTGGGGAACGTCAGGTAGGTTTAGGGGGACTTTTGGGGTGGATCTATGGCTTTTAGGGTATTCTTTCGTTTTTAGGTGCTATCCCGTTCTTGTTTTTGTATTTTTTGACTTTTTTTGGGATCTGCATTGGGTTTCGTTGCGTTCTCATTGGTCGTTAAATTAAATGGGAGTGGATTGTGGGTTTTGGAGAAGATCAGGTGAGTTTTGGGTGGTTTTGGGTGGAAATTCATAGTTTTGGTTTTTTTTTCTTCTGATCCAATTATTTGTTGGTGTGCTTTGACGTGTTTTGGGGTTTCCTTGCGTTTCGTTGAGATCCTAATGGGTTTTATGGTGGTTGGGAGTGGACTTTGGGATTTGGAGAATATCAGGTAGGTTTAGGGTGTTTTTTGGATTGGATCCGTGCTTTTCGGGGATTTTCTTCCAGTTTTGGGGGAGATCCCGTTCTTTTTTGTGGTGTTTTTGACGTGTTTTGCGGTCTCCGTGGGGTTTCGTTGGGTTTTCCGTGGTCATCATTGTGTAAAAGTGTAAATTGTGGGTTTTAGAGAACTTCAGGTAGATTTAGGGGGACTTTTGGTGTGGATCTATGGCTTTTGGGGTTTTCTTTCGTTTTTTTGGGGTGATCCATTTGTTTTTTGGGGTGTTTTTGACGAGTTTTGGGGTCTCCGTTGGGTTTTGTTGGGTTTCCATTGCGTTTTCTGGTGCTTTGGAGTGGATTGTACCTTTAGGAGAACATCAGATAGGCTTAAGGGTTTTTTTGGGGTTAAATCACATATTTTCTTCTGATCCGGTTCGCTTTTGGGGTGTTTTTGAGGTGTTTTGGGTTTTCCGTTGCGTTTCGTTGAGTTCCTAATGGGTTTTATGGTGGTTGGGAGTGGACTTTGGGATTTGGAGAACATTCGGGAGGTTTAGGGTGGTTTTTGGATTGGATCCGTGCTTTTTGGGTATTTTCTTCCAGTTCTGGGGGTGATGCCGTTCTTGTTTGGGGTGTTTTTTACGTGTTTTGGGGTCTCCGTTGGGTTTTAGTTGGGTTCTTGTTGGTCATCATGGTGGAAAAGTGTAAATCGTGGCTTTTGGAGAACATCAGGTAGGTTTAGGGGGACTTTTGGGGTGGTTCTATGATCTTGAGGGATTTTCTTCCAGTTTTGGGAGTGAACCCATTCGTTGTTCTTTTTTATTTTTGATGTGTTTTAGGGTCTCCGTTTGGTTTCGTTGGTTTTCTCGTGGTCATCATGGTGAAAAATGGTAAATTGTGGGTTTTGGGGAACGTCAGGTAGGTTTAGGGGGACTTTTGGGGTGGATCTATGGCTTTTAGGGTATTCTTTCGTTTTTAGGTGCTATCCCGTTCTTGTTTTTGTATTTTTTGACTTTTTTTGGGATCTGCATTGGGTTTCGTTGCGTTCTCATTGGTCGTTAAATTAAATGGGAGTGGATTGTGGGTTTTGGAGAAGATCAGGTGAGTTTTGGGTGGTTTTGGGTGGAAATTCATAGTTTTGGTTTTTTTTTCTTCTGATCCAATTATTTGTTGGTGTGCTTTGACGTGTTTTGGGGTTTCCTTGCGTTTCGTTGAGATCCTAATGGGTTTTATGGTGGTTGGGAGTGGACTTTGGGATTTGGAGAATATCAGGTAGGTTTAGGGTGTTTTTTGGATTGGATCCGTGCTTTTCGGGGATTTTCTTCCAGTTTTGGGGGAGATCCCGTTCTTTTTTGTGGTGTTTTTGACGTGTTTTGGGGTCTCCGTGGGGTTTCGTTGGGTTTTCCGTGGTCATCATTGTGTAAAAGTGTAAATTGTGGGTTTTAGAGAACTTCAGGTAGATTTAGGGGGACTTTTGGTGTGGATCTATGGCTTTTGGGGTTTTCTTTCGTTTTTTTGGGGTGATCCATTTGTTTTTTGGGGTGTTTTTGACAAGTTTTGGGGTCTCCGTTGGGTTTTGTTGGGTTTCCATTGCGTTTTCTGGTGCTTTGGAGTGGATTGTACCTTTAGGAGAACATCAGATAGGCTTAAGGGTTTTTTTGGGGTTAAATCACATATTTTCTTCTGATCCGGTTCGCTTTTGGGGTGTTTTTGAGGTGTTTTGGGTTTTCCGTTGCGTTTCGTTGAGTTCCTAATGGGTTTTATGGTGGTTGGGAGTGGACTTTGGGATTTGGAGAACATCAGGTAGGTTTAGGGTGGTTTTGGGATTGGATCCGTGCTTTTTGGGTATTTTCTTCCAGTTCTGGGGGTGATGCCGTTCTTGTTTGGGGTGTTTTTTACGTGTTTTGGGGTCTCCGTTGGGTTTTAGTTGGGTTCTTGTTGGTCATCATGGTGGAAAAGTGTAAATCGTGGCTTTTGGAGAACATCAGGTAGGTTTAGGGGGACTTTTGGGGTGGATCTATGGCTTTTGGGGTTTTCTTTCTTTTTTGGGTTTGAACCAGTTCTTTTTTGGGGTGTTTTTGACGTGTTTTGGGGTCTCCATTGGGTTTTGTTGGGTTCTCCTTGGTCGTTAAGGTAAATGGGAGTGGATTGTGGGTTTTGAAGAAGATCAGGTGAGTTTCGGGTGGTTTTGGGGGGAAATTCATGGTTTTGTTTTTTTTTTTTTCTTGTGATCCATTTCTGTTTTGGGGTGTTTTTGAGGTGTTTTGGGGTTTCCGTTGCGTTTCGTTGAGTTCCTAATGGGTTTTATGGTGGTTGGGAGTGGACTTTGGGATTTGGAGAACATCAGGTAGGTTTAGGGGGACTTTTGGGGTGGATCAATGGCTTTTGGGGTTTTCTTTCGTTTTTTGGGGTGATCCTGTTCTTTTTTGACGTGTTTTGGGGTCTCCGATGGGTTTCGTTGGGTTTTACCTGGTCATCGTGTTGGAAAAGTGTAAACTGTGGGTTTTGGAGAACTTCAGGTAGGTTTAGGGGGATTTTTGGGGTGGATCTATGGTATTTGGGGTTTTCTTCTTTTTTGGGGGGTGATCCTGTTCTTTTTTGGGGTGTTTTTGACGTGTTTTGTGGTCTCCCTTGGGCTTCGTTGGGTTTTCCGTGGTCATCATGGTGGAAAATATTAAATTGTGGGTTTTGTAGAACATCAGGTGAGTTCAAGGTTTTTTTGGGGGTGAATCTATGGTTTTGGGGGATTTCTTCTGTTTTTTAGGGTTTTCTTCTGTTTTGGGGGTGGTCGCGATCTTTTCTGGGGTGTTTTTAATGTGTTTTGGGTTCTCCGTTGCGTTGTGTTTTGATTGTAGGGTGGTTTTGAGGTGTTTTGGGTTCTTCATTGGTTTTCGTTGGGTTCTTGTTGGTCATTATGGTGAATGGGAGTGAAATGTCGATTTGGAGAAGATCAGGTGAGTTTCGGGTGGTTTTGGGGGGAAATTCATAGTTTTTGTTTTTGTTTTTGTTTTTGTTTTTGTTTTTGTTTTTGTTTTTGTTTGATCCAGTTCTTTTTTGGGGTGTTTTAGACGTGTTTTGGGGTCTCCATTGGGTTTTGTTGGGTTTCCATTGGGTTTTCTCGTGTTTGGGAGTGGATTGTACCTTTAGGAGAACACCAGGTAGCTTTAAGGGTTTTTGGGGTATTAAATCACGTTTTTTCTTCTGATCCGGTTCGCTTTTGGGGTGTTTTTGAGGTGTTTTGGGGTTTCTGTTGCGTTTCGTTGAGTTCCTAATGGGTTTTATGGTGGTTGGGAGTGGACTTTGGGATTTGGAGAACATCAGGTAGGTTTAGGGTGGTTTGGGGATTGGATCCGTGCTTTTTGGGGTTTTCTTTCGTTTTTGGGGGGTGATCCTGTTCTTGTTTGGTGTGTTTTTGACGTGTTTTTGCGTCTCCCTTGGGTTTCGTTGAGTTCTTGTTGGTCGGTAAGGTAAATGGGAGTGCATTTTTGGTTTTGGAGAAGATCAGGTGAGTTTAGGGTGGTTTGGGGGGGAAATTCATAGTTTTGTTTTTTTTTTTTTTCTTCTTATCCAGTTCTTTTTTGTCGTGTTTTTGACGTGTTTTGGGGTTTCCGTTGGGTTTCGTTGGGTTTTCCGTGGTCATCATTGTGTAAAAGTGTAAATTGTGGGTTTTAGAGAACTTCAGGTAGATTTAGGGGGACTTTTGGTGTGGATCTATGGCTTTTGGGGTTTTCTTTCGTTTTTTTGGGGTGATCCATTTGTTTTTTGGTGTGTTTTTGATGAGTTTTGGGGTCTCCGTTGGGTTTTGTTGGGTTTCCATTGCGTTTTCTGGTGCTTTGGAGTGGATTGTACCTTTAGGAGAACATCAGATAGGCTTAAGGGTTTTTTTGGGGTTAAATCACATATTTTCTTCTGATCCGGTTCGCTTTTGGGGTGTTTTTGAGGTGTTTTGGGTTTTCCGTTGCATTTCGTTGAGTTCATAATGGGTTTTATGGTGGTTGGGAGTGGACTTTGGGATTTGGAGAACATTCGGGAGGTTTAGGGTGGTTTTTGGATTGGATCCGTGCTTTTTGGGTATTTTCTTCCAGTTTTGGGGGTGATCCCGTTCTTGTTTGTGGTGTTTTTGACATGTTTTGGGGTCTCCGTTGGGTTTCGTTGGGTTTCCCGTGGTCATCATGGTGGAAAAGGGTAAATTGTGGGTTTTGGGAACATCAGGTAGGCTTAGGGTGGTTTTGGGGTGGTTCTATGATCTTGAGGGATTTTCTTCCAGTTTTGGGAGTGAACCCATTCGTTGTTCTTTTTTATTTTTGATGTGTTTTAGGGTCTCCGTTTGGTTTCGTTGGTTTTCTCGTGGTCATCATGGTGAAAAATGGTAAATTGTGGGTTTTGGGGAACGTCAGGTAGGTTTAGGGGGACTTTTGGGGTGGATCTATGGCTTTTAGGGTATTCTTTCGTTTTTAGGTGCTATCCCGTTCTTGTTTTTGTATTTTTTGACTTTTTTTGGGATCTGCATTGGGTTTCGTTGCGTTCTCATTGGTCGTTAAATTAAATGGGAGTGGATTGTGGGTTTTGGAGAAGATCAGGTGAGTTTTGGGTGGTTTTGGGTGGAAATTCATAGTTTTGGTTATTTTTCTTCTGATCCAATTATTTGTTGGTGTGCTTTGACGTGTTTTGGGGTTTCCTTGCGTTTCGTTGAGATCCTAATGGGTTTTATGGTGGTTGGGAGTGGACTTTGGGATTTGGAGAATATCAGGTAGGTTTAGGGTGTTTTTTGGATTGGATCCGTGCTTTTCGGGGATTTTCTTCCAGTTTTGGGGGAGATCCCGTTCTTTTTTGTGGTGTTTTTGACGTGTTTTGCGGTCTCCGTGGGGTTTCGTTGGGTTTTCCGTGGTCATCATTGTGTAAAAGTGTAAATTGTGGGTTTTAGAGAACTTCAGGTAGATTTAGGGGGACTTTTGGTGTGGATCTATGGCTTTTGGGGTTTTCTTTCGTTTTTTTGGGGTGATCCATTTGTTTTTTGGGGTGTTTTTGACGAGTTTTGGGGTCTCCGTTGGGTTTTGTTGGGTTTCCATTGCGTTTTCTGGTGCTTTGGAGTGGATTGTACCTTTAGGAGAACATCAGATAGGCTTAAGGGTTTTTTTGGGGTTAAATCACATATTTTCTTCTGATCCGGTTCGCTTTTGGGGTGTTTTTGAGGTGTTTTGGGTTTTCCGTTGCGTTTCGTTGAGTTCCTAATGGGTTTTATGGTGGTTGGGAGTGGACTTTGGGATTTGGAGAACATCAGGTAGGTTTAGGGTGGTTTTGGGATTGGATCCGTGCTTTTTGGGTATTTTCTTCCAGTTCTGGGGGTGATGCCGTTCTTGTTTGGGGTGTTTTTTACGTGTTTTGGGGTCTCCGTTGGGTTTTAGTTGGGTTCTTGTTGGTCATCATGGTGGAAAAGTGTAAATCGTGGCTTTTGGAGAACATCAGGTAGGTTTAGGGGGACTTTTGGGGTGGATCTATGGCTTTTGGGGTTTTCTTTCTTTTTTGGGTTTGAACCAGTTCTTTTTTGGGGTGTTTTTGACGTGTTTTGGGGTCTCCATTGGGTTTTGTTGGGTTCTCCTTGGTCGTTAAGGTAAATGGGAGTGGATTGTGGGTTTTGAAGAAGATCAGGTGAGTTTCGGGTGGTTTTGGGGGGAAATTCATGGTTTTGTTTTTTTTTTTTTCTTGTGATCCATTTCTGTTTTGGGGTGTTTTTGAGGTGTTTTGGGGTTTCCGTTGCGTTTCGTTGAGTTCCTAATGGGTTTTATGGTGGTTGGGAGTGGACTTTGGGATTTGGAGAACATCAGGTAGGTTTAGGGGGACTTTTGGGGTGGATCAATGGCTTTTGGGGTTTTCTTTCGTTTTTTGGGGTGATCCTGTTCTTTTTTGACGTGTTTTGGGGTCTCCGATGGGTTTCGTTGGGTTTTACCTGGTCATCGTGTTGGAAAAGTGTAAACTGTGGGTTTTGGAGAACTTCAGGTAGGTTTAGGGGGATTTTTGGGGTGGATCTATGGTATTTGGGGTTTTCTTCTTTTTTGGGGGGTGATCCTGTTCTTTTTTGGGGTGTTTTTGACGTGTTTTGTGGTCTCCCTTGGGCTTCGTTGGGTTTTCCGTGGTCATCATGGTGGAAAATATTAAATTGTGGGTTTTGTAGAACATCAGGTGAGTTCAAGGTTTTTTTGGGGGTGAATCTATGGTTTTGGGGGATTTCTTCTGTTTTTTAGGGTTTTCTTCTGTTTTGGGGGTGGTCGCGATCTTTTCTGGGGTGTTTTTAATGTGTTTTGGGTTCTCCGTTGCGTTGTGTTTTGATTGTAGGGTGGTTTTGAGGTGTTTTGGGTTCTTCATTGGTTTTCGTTGGGTTCTTGTTGGTCATTATGGTGAATGGGAGTGAAATGTCGATTTGGAGAAGATCAGGTGAGTTTCGAGTGGTTTTGGGGGGAAATTCATAGTTTTTGTTTTTGTTTTTGTTTTTGTTTTTGTTTGATCCAGTTCTTTTTTGGGGTGTTTTAGACGTGTTTTGGGGTCTCCATTGGGTTTTGTTGGGTTTCCATTGGGTTTTCTCGTGTTTGGGAGTGGATTGTACCTTTAGGAGAACACCAGGTAGCTTTAAGGGTTTTTGGGGTATTAAATCACGTTTTTTCTTCTGATCCGGTTCACTTTTGGGGTGTTTTTGAGGTGTTTTGGGGTTTCCGTTGCGTTTCGTTGAGTTCCTAATGGGTTTTATGGTGGTTGGGAGTGGACTTTGGGATTTGGAGAACATCAGGTAGGTTTAGGGTGGTTTTGGGATTGGATCCGTGCTTTTTGGGGTTTTCTTTCGTTTTTGGGGGGTGATCCTGTTCTTGTTTGGTGTGTTTTTGACGTGTTTTTGCGTCTCCCTTGGGTTTCGTTGAGTTCTTGTTGGTCGGTAAGGTAAATGGGAGTGCATTTTTGGTTTTGGAGAAGATCAGGTGAGTTTAGGGTGGTTTGGGGGGGAAATTCATAGTTTTGTTTTTTTTTTTTTCTTCTTATCCAGTTCTTTTTTGTCGTGTTTTTGACGTGTTTTGGGGTTTCCGTTGGGTTTCGTTGGGTTTTCCGTGGTCATCATTGTGTAAAAGTGTAAATTGTGGGTTTTAGAGAACTTCAGGTAGATTTAGGGGGACTTTTGGTGTGGATCTATGGCTTTTGGGGTTTTCTTTCGTTTTTTTGGGGTGATCCATTTGTTTTTTGGGGTGTTTTTGACGAGTTTTGGGGTCTCCGTTGGGTTTTGTTGGGTTTCCATTGCGTTTTCTGGTGCTTTGGAGTGGATTGTACCTTTAGGAGAACATCAGATAGGCTTAAGGGTTTTTTTGGGGTTAAATCACATATTTTCTTCTGATCCGGTTCGCTTTTGGGGTGTTTTTGAGGTGTTTTGGGTTTTCCGTTGCGTTTCGTTGAGTTCCTAATGGGTTTTATGGTGGTTGGGAGTGGACTTTGGGATTTGGAGAACATCAGGTAGGTTTAGGGTGGTTTTGGGATTGGATCCGTGCTTTTTGGGTATTTTCTTCCAGTTCTGGGGGTGATGCCGTTCTTGTTTGGGGTGTTTTTTACGTGTTTTGGGGTCTCCGTTGGGTTTTAGTTGGGTTCTTGTTGGTCATCATGGTGGAAAAGTGTAAATCGTGGCTTTTGGAGAACATCAGGTAGGTTTAGGGGGACTTTTGGGGTGGATCTATGGCTTTTGGGGTTTTCTTTCTTTTTTGGGTTTGAACCAGTTCTTTTTTGGGGTGTTTTTGACGTGTTTTGGGGTCTCCATTGGGTTTTGTTGGGTTCTCCTTGGTCGTTAAGGTAAATGGGAGTGGATTGTGGGTTTTGAAGAAGATCAGGTGAGTTTCGGGTGGTTTTGGGGGGAAATTCATGGTTTTGTTTTTTTTTTTTTTTCTTGTGATCCATTTCTGTTTTGGGGTGTTTTTGAGGTGTTTTGGGGTTTCCGTTGCGTTTCGTTGAGTTCCTAATGGGTTTTATGGTGGTTGGGAGTGGACTTTGGGATTTGGAGAACATCAGGTAGGTTTAGGGGGACTTTTGGGGTGGATCAATGGCTTTTGGGGTTTTCTTTCGTTTTTTGGGGTGATCCTGTTCTTTTTTGACGTGTTTTGGGGTCTCCGATGGGTTTCGTTGGGTTTTACCTGGTCATCGTGTTGGAAAAGTGTAAACTGTGGGTTTTGGAGAACTTCAGGTAGGTTTAGGGGGATTTTTGGGGTGGATCTATGGTATTTGGGGTTTTCTTCTTTTTTGGGGGGTGATCCTGTTCTTTTTTGGGGTGTTTTTGACGTGTTTTGTGGTCTCCCTTGGGCTTCGTTGGGTTTTCCGTGGTCATCATGGTGGAAAATATTAAATTGTGGGTTTTGTAGAACATCAGGTGAGTTCAAGGTTTTTTTGGGGGTGAATCTATGGTTTTGGGGGATTTCTTCTGTTTTTTAGGGTTTTCTTCTGTTTTGGGGGTGGTCGCGATCTTTTCTGGGGTGTTTTTAATGTGTTTTGGGTTCTCCGTTGCGTTGTGTTTTGATTGTAGGGTGGTTTTGAGGTGTTTTGGGTTCTTCATTGGTTTTCGTTGGGTTCTTGTTGGTCATTATGGTGAATGGGAGTGAAATGTCGATTTGGAGAAGATCAGGTGAGTTTCGGGTGGTTTTGGGGGGAAATTCATAGTTTTTGTTTTTGTTTTTGTTTTTGTTTTTGTTTGATCCAGTTCTTTTTTGGGGTGTTTTAGACGTGTTTTGGGGTCTCCATTGGGTTTTGTTGGGTTTCCATTGGGTTTTCTCGTGTTTGGGAGTGGATTGTACCTTTAGGAGAACACCAGGTAGCTTTAAGGGTTTTTGGGGTATTAAATCACGTTTTTTCTTCTGATCCGGTTCACTTTTGGGGTGTTTTTGAGGTGTTTTGGGGTTTCCGTTGCGTTTCGTTGAGTTCCTAATGGGTTTTATGGTGGTTGGGAGTGGACTTTGGGATTTGGAGAACATCAGGTAGGTTTAGGGTGGTTTGGGGATTGGATCCGTGCTTTTTGGGGTTTTCTTTCGTTTTTGGGGGGTGATCCTGTTCTTGTTTGGTGTGTTTTTGACGTGTTTTTGCGTCTCCCTTGGGTTTCGTTGAGTTCTTGTTGGTCGGTAAGGTAAATGGGAGTGCATTTTTGGTTTTGGAGAAGATCAGGTGAGTTTAGGGTGGTTTGGGGGGGAAATTCATAGTTTTGTTTTTTTTTTTTTCTTCTTATCCAGTTCTTTTTTGTCGTGTTTTTGACGTGTTTTGGGGTTTCCGTTGGGTTTCGTTGGGTTTTCCGTGGTCATCATTGTGTAAAAGTGTAAATTGTGGGTTTTAGAGAACTTCAGGTAGATTTAGGGGGACTTTTGGTGTGGATCTATGGCTTTTGGGGTTTTCTTTCGTTTTTTTGGGGTGATCCATTTGTTTTTTGGGGTGTTTTTGACGAGTTTTGGGGTCTCCGTTGGGTTTTGTTGGGTTTCCATTGCGTTTTCTGGTGCTTTGGAGTGGATTGTACCTTTAGGAGAACATCAGATAGGCTTAAGGGTTTTTTTGGGGTTAAATCACATATTTTCTTCTGATCCGGTTCGCTTTTGGGGTGTTTTTGAGGTGTTTTGGGTTTTCCGTTGCGTTTCGTTGAGTTCCTAATGGGTTTTATGGTGGTTGGGAGTGGACTTTGGGATTTGGAGAACATCAGGTAGGTTTAGGGTGGTTTTGGGATTGGATCCGTGCTTTTTGGGTATTTTCTTCCAGTTCTGGGGGTGATGCCGTTCTTGTTTGGGGTGTTTTTTACGTGTTTTGGGGTCTCCGTTGGGTTTTAGTTGGGTTCTTGTTGGTCATCATGGTGGAAAAGTGTAAATCGTGGCTTTTGGAGAACATCAGGTAGGTTTAGGGGGACTTTTGGGGTGGATCTATGGCTTTTGGGGTTTTCTTTCTTTTTTGGGTTTGAACCAGTTCTTTTTTGGGGTGTTTTTGACGTGTTTTGGGGTCTCCATTGGGTTTTGTTGGGTTCTCCTTGGTCGTTAAGGTAAATGGGAGTGGATTGTGGGTTTTGAAGAAGATCAGGTGAGTTTCGGGTGGTTTTGGGGGGAAATTCATGGTTTTGTTTTTTTTTTTTTTTTCTTGTGATCCATTTCTGTTTTGGGGTGTTTTTGAGGTGTTTTGGGGTTTCCGTTGCGTTTCGTTGAGTTCCTAATGGGTTTTATGGTGGTTGGGAGTGGACTTTGGGATTTGGAGAACATCAGGTAGGTTTAGGGGGACTTTTGGGGTGGATCAATGGCTTTTGGGGTTTTCTTTCGTTTTTTGGGGTGATCCTGTTCTTTTTTGACGTGTTTTGGGGTCTCCGATGGGTTTCGTTGGGTTTTACCTGGTCATCGTGTTGGAAAAGTGTAAACTGTGGGTTTTGGAGAACTTCAGGTAGGTTTAGGGGGATTTTTGGGGTGGATCTATGGTATTTGGGGTTTTCTTCTTTTTTGGGGGGTGATCCTGTTCTTTTTTGGGGTGTTTTTGACGTGTTTTGTGGTCTCCCTTGGGCTTCGTTGGGTTTTCCGTGGTCATCATGGTGGAAAATATTAAATTGTGGGTTTTGTAGAACATCAGGTGAGTTCAAGGTTTTTTTGGGGGTGAATCTATGGTTTTGGGGGATTTCTTCTGTTTTTTAGGGTTTTCTTCTGTTTTGGGGGTGGTCGCGATCTTTTCTGGGGTGTTTTTAATGTGTTTTGGGTTCTCCGTTGCGTTGTGTTTTGATTGTAGGGTGGTTTTGAGGTGTTTTGGGTTCTTCATTGGTTTTCGTTGGGTTCTTGTTGGTCATTATGGTGAATGGGAGTGAAATGTCGATTTGGAGAAGATCAGGTGAGTTTCGGGTGGTTTTGGGGGGAAATTCATAGTTTTTGTTTTTGTTTTTGTTTTTGTTTTTGTTTGATCCAGTTCTTTTTTGGGGTGTTTTAGACGTGTTTTGGGGTCTCCATTGGGTTTTGTTGGGTTTCCATTGGGTTTTCTCGTGTTTGGGAGTGGATTGTACCTTTAGGAGAACACCAGGTAGCTTTAAGGGTTTTTGGGGTATTAAATCACGTTTTTTCTTCTGATCCGGTTCACTTTTGGGGTGTTTTTGAGGTGTTTTGGGGTTTCCGTTGCGTTTCGTTGAGTTCCTAATGGGTTTTATGGTGGTTGGGAGTGGACTTTGGGATTTGGAGAACATCAGGTAGGTTTAGGGTGGTTTGGGGATTGGATCCGTGCTTTTTGGGGTTTTCTTTCGTTTTTGGGGGGTGATCCTGTTCTTGTTTGGTGTGTTTTTGACGTGGTTTTGCGTCTCCCTTGGGTTTCGTTGAGTTCTTGTTGGTCGGTAAGGTAAATGGGAGTGCATTTTTGGTTTTGTAGAACATCAGGTGAGTTTAGGGTGGTTTGGGGGGGAAATTCATAGTTTTGTTTTTTTTTTTTTTCTTCTTATCCAGTTCTTTTTTGTCGTGTTTTTGACGTGTTTTGGGGTTTCCGTTGGGTTTCGTTGGGTTTTCCGTGGTCATCATTGTGTAAAAGTGTAAATTGTGGGTTTTAGAGAACTTCAGGTAGATTTAGGGGGACTTTTGGTGTGGATCTATGGTTTTTGGGGTTTTCTTTCGTTTTTTTGGGGTGATCCATTTGTTTTTTGGGGTGTTTTTGACGAGTTTTGGGGTCTCCGTTGGGTTTTGTTGGGTTTCCATTGCGTTTTCTGGTGCTTTGGAGTGGATTGTACCTTTAGGAGAACATCAGATAGGCTTAAGGGTTTTTTTGGGGTTAAATCACATATTTTCTTCTGATCCGGTTCGCTTTTGGGGTGTTTTTGAGGTGTTTTGGGTTTTCCGTTGCGTTTCGTTGAGTTCCTAATGGGTTTTATGGTGGTTGGGAGTGGACTTTGGGATTTGGAGAACATCAGGTAGGTTTAGGGTGGTTTTGGGATTGGATCCGTGCTTTTTGGGTATTTTCTTCCAGTTCTGGGGGTGATGCCGTTCTTGTTTGGGGTGTTTTTTACGTGTTTTGGGGTCTCCGTTGGGTTTTAGTTGGGTTCTTGTTGGTCATCATGGTGGAAAAGTGTAAATCGTGGCTTTTGGAGAACATCAGGTAGGTTTAGGGGGACTTTTGGGGTGGATCTATGGCTTTTGGGGTTTTCTTTCTTTTTTGGGTTTGAACCAGTTCTTTTTTGGGGTGTTTTTGACGTGTTTTGGGGTCTCCATTGGGTTTTGTTGGGTTCTCCTTGGTCGTTAAGGTAAATGGGAGTGGATTGTGGGTTTTGAAGAAGATCAGGTGAGTTTCGGGTGGTTTTGGGGGGAAATTCATGGTTTTGTTTTTTTTTTTTCTTGTGATCCATTTCTGTTTTGGGGTGTTTTTGAGGTGTTTTGGGGTTTCCGTTGCGTTTCGTTGAGTTCCTAATGGGTTTTATGGTGGTTGGGAGTGGACTTTGGGATTTGGAGAACATCAGGTAGGTTTAGGGGGACTTTTGGGGTGGATCAATGGCTTTTGGGGTTTTCTTTCGTTTTTTGGGGTGATCCTGTTCTTTTTTGACGTGTTTTGGGGTCTCCGATGGGTTTCGTTGGGTTTTACCTGGTCATCGTGTTGGAAAAGTGTAAACTGTGGGTTTTGGAGAACTTCAGGTAGGTTTAGGGGGATTTTTGGGGTGGATCTATGGTATTTGGGGTTTTCTTCTTTTTTGGGGGGTGATCCTGTTCTTTTTTGGGGTGTTTTTGACGTGTTTTGTGGTCTCCCTTGGGCTTCGTTGGGTTTTCCG
>NW_028136902.1:92500-105000 GCF_965140915.1 Aythya marila | reverse complement strand
TTAGGGTTAGGGTTAGGGTTAGGGTTAGGGTTAGCGTTAGGGTTAGGGTTAGGGTTAGGGTTAGGGTTAGGGTTAGGGTTAGGGTTAGGGTTAGGGTTAGGGTTAGGGTTAGGGTTAGGGTTAGGGTTAGGGTTAGGGTTAGGGTTAGGGTTAGGGTTAGGGTTAGCGTTAGGGTTAGCGTTAGTGTTCTCTTAGGGTTAGGGTTAGGGTTAGGGTTAGGGTTAGGGTTCGGGTTAGGGTTAGGGTTGGGGATAAGGTTATGGTTAAGGTTATGGTTAGGGTTAGGGTTAGGGTTAGATTTAGTGTTCTCTTAGGGTTAGGGTTAGGGTTAGGGTTAGGATTAGGTTTAGGGTTAGGGTTAGGGTTTGGGTTAGGGTTAGGTTTAGGGTTAGGGTTAGGGTTAGGGTTAGGGTTAGGGTTAGGGTTAGGGTAAGGATTAGCGTTAGGGTTAGGGTTAGGGTTAGGGTTAGGGTTAGGGTTAGGGTTAGGGTTAGAGTTAGGGTTAGGGTTAATGTTAGGGTTATGGTTAGGGTTAGCTTTAGTGTTCACTTAGGGGTAGGTTTAGGGTTAGGATTAGGGTTAGGGTTAGGGTTAGGGTTATGGTTAGGGTAAGGTTCAGGGTTCGGGTTAGGGTTAGGGTTAGGATTAGCTTTAGTGTTCTCTTAGGGTTAGAGTTAGGGTTAGCGTTAGGGTTAGGGTTAGTGTTAGGGTTAGGGTTAAGGTTAGGGTTAGGGTTAGGGTTAGGGTTAGGGTTAGGGTTAGGGTTAGGGTTAGCGATAGGGTTAGGGTAAGGGTTAGGGTTAGGTTTAGGGTTAGGTTTAGTGTTAGGGTTATGGTTAGGGTTAAAGTTAGGGTTAGGATAGGGTTAGGGTTAGGGTTAGGGTTAGGATTAGCGTTAGGGTTACGGTTAGGATTAGGGTTAGGGTTAGGGTTAGGGTTAGGGTTAGGGTTAGGGTTAGGGTTAGGGTTAGGGTTAGGGTTAAGGTTATGGTTCGGATTAGCGTTAGGGTTAGCGTTAGTGTTCTCTTAGGGTTAGGGTTAGGGTTAGGGTTAGGGTTCGGTTTAGGGTTAGGGTTAGGGATAAGATTAGGGTTAAGGTTAGGGTTAGGGTTAGGGTTAGGGTTAGGGTTAGGGTTAGGGTTAGGGTTAGTGTTAGTGTTAGGGTTAGGGTTAGGGTAAGGGTTAGTGTTAGGTTTAGGGTTAGGGATAGGATTAGCATTAGCGTTAGGTTTAGCGTTAGTGTTCTCTTAGGGTTAGGGTTAGGGTTAGGGTTAAGGTTATGGTTAGGGTTAGGGTTAGGGTTAGGGTTAGGGTTAGGGTTAGGGTTAGGGTTAGGGTTAGTGTTAGCTTAGGGTTAGGGTTAGGGTTAGGGTTAGCGTTAGTGTTCTCTAAAGGTTAGGGTTAGTGTTAGGGTTAGGGTTAGGGTTAGGGTTAGGGTTAGGGTTAGGGTTATGGTTAGGTTTAGGGTTAGGGTAAGCGATAGTGTCCTCTTAAGGTTAGGTTTAGGGTTAGGTTAAGGGTTAGGGTAATGGTTAGGGTAAGGGTTAGGGTTCAGGTTAGGGTTAGGGTTAGGATTAGCTTTAGTGTTCTCTTAGGGTTAGTGTTAGGGTTCTCTGAGGGTTAGGGTTAGGGTTAGGGTTAGGGTTAGGGTTAAGGTTAGGTTTAGGGTTAGGGTTAGGGTTAGCGTTAGGGTTAGGGTTAGGGTTAGGGTTAGGGTTAGGGTTAGGGTTAGGGTTAGGGTTAGGGTTAGGTTTAGGGTTATGGTTAGGGTTAGGGTTAGGGTTAGGGTTAGGGTAGGGTTAGGGTTAGGGTTAGGGTTAGGGTTAGGGTTAGGGTTAGGGTTAGGGTTCTCTTAGGGTTAGGGTTAGGGTTGGGGTTAGGGTTAGGGTTAGGGTTAGGGTTAGGGTTAGGGTTAGGGTTAGGATTAGGGTTAGGGTAAGGGTTAGGGTTAGGGTTAGGGTTAGGGTTAGGGTTAGGGTTAGGGTTAGGGTTAGGGTTAGGTTTAAAGTTAGGGTTAGGGTTAGGGTTAGGGTTAGGGTTAGGGTTAGGGTTAGGGTTAGGGTTAGGGTTAGGGTTAGGGTTAGGGTTAGGGTTAGGGTTAGGGTTAGGGTTAGGGTTAGGGTTAGGATTAGCGTTAGGATTCTCATAGGGTTAGGGTTAGGGTTAGGGTTAGGGTTAGGGTTAGGGTTAGGGTTAGCGTTAGGGTTAGGGTAAGGGTTAGGTTTAGGTTTAGGGTTAGGTTTAGTGTTAGGTTTATGGTTAGGGTTAAAGTTAGGGTTAGGATAGGGTTAGGGTTAGGGTTAGGGTTAGGATTAGCGTTAGGGTTAGGCTTAGGGTTAGGGTTAGGGTTAGGGTTAGGGTTAGGGTTAGGGTTAGGGTTAGGGTTGGGGTTAGGGTTAGGTTTAAGGTTAGGGTTAGGGTTAGTGTTAGGGTTAGGGTTAGGGTTAGGATTAGGGTTTGGGTTAGCGTTAGTGTTCTCTTAGGGTTAGGGTTAGGGTTAGGGTTAGGGTTCGGATTAGCGTTAGGTTTAGCCTTAGTGTTCTCTTAGGGTTAGGGTTAGGGTTAGGGTTAAGGTTATGGTTAGGGTTAGGTTTAGGATTAGGGTTAGGGTTAGGGTTAGGGTTAGGGTTAGGGTTAGGGTTAGGGTTAGGGTTACGGTTAGGGTTAGGGTTAGGGTTAGGGTTAGGGTTAGGATTAGCATTAGGATTCTCTTAGGGTTAGGGTTAGGGTTAGGGTTAGGGTTAGGGTTAGGGTTAGTGTTACGGTTAGCGTTAGGGTTAGGGTAATGGTTAGGGTTAGTTTTAGGGTTAGCTTTAGTGTTAGGGTTATGGTTAGGGTTAAAGTTAGGGTTAGGGTTAGGGTTAGGGTTAGGGTTAGGGTTAGGGTTAAGATTAGCGTTACAGTTAGGGTTAGGGTTAGGGTTAGGGTTAGGGTTAGGGTTAGGGTTAGGTTTCGGGTTAGGGTTAGGGTTAGGGTTAGGGTTAGGATTAGCGTTAGGGTTAGCGTTAGTGTTCTCTTAGGGTTAGGGTTAGGGTTAGGGTTAGGGTTAGGGTTAGGGTTAGGGTTAGGGTTAGGGTAAGGGTTAGGGTTCGGGTTAGGGTTAGGGTTAGGGATAAGATTAGGGTTAAGGTTAGGGTTAGCGTTAGGGTTAGGGTTAGGGTTAGGGTTAGGGTTAGGGTTAGGGTTAGGGTTAGGGTTAGGGTTAGGGTTAGGGTTAGGGTTAGGGTTAGGGTTAGGGTTAGGGTTAGGTTTAGGGTTAGGGTTAGGGTTAGAATTAGGGTTAGCGATAATGTTCTCTTAAGGTTAGGTTTAGGGTTAGGTTAAGGGTTAGGGTAATGGTTAGGGTAAGGGTTAGGGTTCGGGTTAGGGTTAGGGTTAGGATTAGATTTAGTGTTCTCTTAGGGTTAAGGTTAGCGTTAGGGTTAGGGTTAGGGTTAAGGTTAGGTTTAGGGTTAGGGTTAGGGTTAGGGTTAGGGTTAGGGTTAGGGTTAGGGTTAGGGTTAGGGTTAGGGTTAGGGTTAGGGTTAGGGTTAGGGTTCTCTTAGGGTTAGGGTTAGGGTTGGGGTTAGGGTTAGGGTTAGGGTTAGGGTTAGGGTTAGAATTAGGGTTAGGGTAAGGGTTAGGGTTAGGGTTAGGGTTAGGGTAAGGGTTAGGGTTAGCGTTAGGGTTAGGGTAAGGGTTAGGGTTAGGTTTAGGGTTAGGTTTAGTGTTACGGTTATGGTTAGGGTTAAAGTTAGGGTTAGGATAGGGTTAGGGTTAGGGTTAGGGTTAGGGTTAGGGTTAGGGTTAGGGTTAGGGTTAGGGTTAGGGTTAGGGTTAGGGTTAGGGTTAGGGTTAGGATTAGCGTTAGGGTTAGCGTTAGTGTTCTCTTAGGGTTAGGGTAAGGGTTAGGATTAGGGTTAGGGTTAGGGTTAGGGTTAGGGTTAGGGTTAGGGTTAGGGTTAGGGTTAGGGTTAGGGTTAGGGTTAGGGTTAGGGTTAGGGTTAGGGTTAGGGTTAGGGTTAGGATTAGCATTAGGATTCTCTTAGGGTTAGGGTTAGGGTTAGGGTTAGGGTTAGGGTTACGGTTAGCGTTAGGTTTAGGGTAATGGTTAGGGTTAGGTTTAGGGTTAGGTTTAGTGTTAGGGTTATGGTTAGTGTTAAAGTTAGGGTTAGGATAGGGTTAGGGTTAGGGTTAGGGTTAGGGTTAGGGTTAGGGTTCGGATTAGCGTTAGGGTTAGCGTTAGTGTTCTCTTAGGGTTAGGGTTAGGGTTAGGGTTCGGGTTAGGGTTAGGGTTAGGGATAAGGTTAGGGTTAAGTTTAGGGTTAGGGTTAGGGTTAGGGTTAGGGTTAGGGTTAGGGTTAGGGTTAGGGTTAGCGTTAGTTTTCTCTAAAGGTTACGGTTAGGGTTAGGGTTAGGGTTAGGGTTAGGGTTAGGGTTAGGGTTAGGGTTAGGGTAAGCGATAGTGTCCTCTTAAGGTTAGGTTTAGGGTTAGGTTAAGGGTTAGGGTAATGGTTAGGGTAAGGGTTAGGTTTCGGGTTAGGGTTAGGGTTAGGATTAGCTTTAGTGTTCTCTTAGGGTTAGTGTTAGGGTTCTCTGAGGGTTAGGGTTAGGGTTAGGGTTAGGTTTAGGGTTAGGGTTAGGGTTAGGGTTAGGATTAGGTTTAGGGTTAGGGTTAGGGTTAGGGTTAGGGTTAGGGTTAGGGTTAGGGTTAGGGTTAGGGTTAGGGTTAGGGTTAGGTTTAGGGTTAGGATTAGCATTAGGATTCTCTTAGGGTTAGGGTTAGGGTTAGGGTTATGGTTAGGGTTAGGGTTAGGGTTAGGGTTAGGGTTAGGGTTACGGTTAGCGTTAGGGTTAGGGTACGGGTTAGGGTTAGGTTTAGGGTTAGGTTTAGTGTTAGGGTTATGGTTAGGGTTAAAGTTAGGGTTAGGATAGGGTTAGGGTTAAGGTTAGGGTTAGGGTTAGGGTTCGGATTAGCGTTAGGGTTAGCGTTAGTGTTCTCTTAGGGTTAGGGTTAGGGTTAGGGTTCGGGTTAGGGTTAGGGTTAGGGATAAGGTTAGGGTTAAGTTTAGGGTTAGGGTTAGGGTTAGGGTTAGGGTTAGGTTTAGGGTTAGGGTTAGGGTTAGGGTTAGGGTTAGTGTTAGGGTTAGGGTTAGGGATAGGATTAGGATTAGCGTTAGGTTTAGCGTTAGTGTTCTCTTAGTGTTAGGGTTATGGTTAGGGTTAGGGTTAGGGTTAGGGTTAGGGTTAGGGTTAGGGTTAGGGTTAGCGTTAGTTTTCTCTAAAGGTTACGGTTAGGGTTAGGGTTAGGGTTAGGGTTAGGGTTAGGGTTAGGGTTAGGGTTAGGGTTAGGGTAAGCGATAGTGTCCTCTTAAGGTAAGGTTTAGGGTTAGGTTAAGGGTTAGGGTAATGGTTAGGGTAAGGGTTAGGTTTCGGGTTAGGGTTAGGGTTAGGATTAGCTTTAGTGTTCTCTTAGGGTTAGTGTTAGGGTTCTCTGAGGGTTAGGGTTAGGGTTAGGGTTAGGTTTAGGGTTAGGGTTAGGGTTAGGGTTAGGATTAGGTTTAGGGTTAGGGTTAGGGTTAGGGTTAGGGTTAGGGTTAGGGTTAGGGTTAGGGTTAGGGTTAGGGTTAGGGTTAGGGTTAGGGTTAGGGTTAGGGTTAGGGTTAGGGTAAGGGTTCTCTTCAAGTTAGGGTTAGGGTTCTCTGAGGGTTAGGGTTAGGGTTAGGGTTAGGGTTAGGGTTAGGGTTAGGGTTAGGGTTAGGGTTAGGGTTAGGGTTAGGGTTAGGGTTAGGGTTAAGGTTAGGGTTAAGGTTAGGGTTAGGGTTAGGGTTAGGGTTAGGGTTAGGGTTAGGATTAGGGTAAGGGTTAGGGTTAGGGTTAGGGTTAGGGTTAGGGTTAGGGTTAGGGTTAGGGTTAGGGTTAGGGTTAGGGTTAGGTTTAGGGTTAGGGTTAGGGTTAGGGTTAGGGTTAGGGTTAGGATTAGCGTTAGGATTCTCTTAGGGTTAGGGTTAGGGTTAGGGTTAGGGTTAGGGTTAGGGTTAGCGTTAGGGTTAGGGTAATGGTTAGGGTTAGGTTTAGGGTTAGGTTTAGTGTTAGGGTTATGGTTAGGGTTAAATTTAGGGTTAGGATAGGGTTAGGGTTAGGGTTAGGGTTAGGATTAGCGTTAGGGTTAGGCTTAGGGTTAGGGTTAGGGTTAGGGTTAGGGTTAGGGTTAGGGTTAGCGTTAGCGTTAGAGTTAGTGTTAGGGTTAGGATTAGCGTTAGGGTTAGCGTTAGTGTTCTCTTAGGGTTAGGGTTAGGGTTAGGGTTAGGGTTCGGATTAGCGTTAGGGTTAGCGTTAGTGTTCTCTTAGGGTTAGGGTTAGGGTTAGGGTTAGGGTTAGGGTTAGGGTTAGGGTTAGGGTTAGGGTTAGGGATAAGGTTAGGGTTAAGTTTAGGGTTAGGGTTAGGGTTAGGGTTAGGTTTAGGGTTAGGGTTATGGTTAGTTTTAGGGTTAGGTTTAGGGTTAGGGTTTGGGATAGGATTAGGATTAGCGTTAGGTTTAGCGTTAGTGTTCTCTTAGGGTTAGGGTTAGGGTTAGGGTTAAGGTTATGGTTAGGGTTTGGGTTAGGGTTAGGGTTAGGGTTAGGGTTAGGGTTAGGGTTAAGGTTATGGTTAGGGTTAGGGTTAGGTTTAGGGTTAGGGTTAGGGTTAGGGTTAGGATTAGCTTTAGGATTCTCTTAGGGTTAGGGTTAGGGTTAGGGTTAGGGTTAGGGTTAGGGTTAGGGTTAGGGTTAGGGTTAGCGTTAGCGTTAGGGTTATGGTAAGGGTTAGGGTTAGGTTTAGGGTTAGGTTTAGTGTTAGGGTTATGGTTAGGGTTAAATTTACGGTTAGGATAGGGTTAGGGTTAGGGTTAGGGTTAGGATTAGCGTTAGGGTTAGGCTTAGGGTTAGGGTTAGGGTTAGGGTTAGGGTTAGAATTAGGGTTAGGGTTAGGGTTAGCGTTAGCGTTAGGGTTAGTGTTAGTGTTCTCTTAGGGTTAGGGTTAGGGTTAGGGTTAGGGTTAGGGTTCGGATTAGCGTTAGGGTTAGCGTTAGTGTTCTCTTAGGGTTAGGGTTAGGGTTAGGGTTAGGGTTAGGGTTAGGGTTAGGGTTAGGGTTAGGGTTAGGGATAAGGTTAGGGTTAAGGTTGGGGTTAGGGTTAGGGTTAGGGTTAGGGTTAGGGTTAGGGTTATGGTTAGGTTTAGGGTTAGGTTTAGGGTTAGGGTTAGGGATAGGATTAGGATTAGCGTTAGGTTTAGCGTTAGTGTTCTCTTAGGGTTAGGGTTAGGGTCAGGGTTAAGGTTATGGTTAGGGTTAGGGTTAGGGTTAGGGTTAGGGTTAGGGTTAGGGTTAGGGTTAGGGTTAAGGTTATGGTTAGGGTTAGGGTTAGGTTTACGGTTAGGGTTAGGGTTATGGTTAGGGTTAGCTTTAGTGTTCACTTAGGGGTAGGTTTAGGGTTAGGATTAGGGTTAGGGTTAGGGTTAGGGTTAGGGTTATGATTAGGGTAAGGTTCAGGGTTCGGGTTAGGGTTAGGGTTAGGATTAGCTTTAGTGTTCTCTTAGGGTTAGAGTTAGGGTTAGGGTTAGGGTTACGGTTAGGGTTAGTGTTAGGGTTAGGGTTAGGGTTAGGGTTAGGGTTAGGGTTAGGGTTACGGTTAGGGTTAGGGTTAGGGTTAGCGTTAGCGTTAGGGTTAGTGTTAGTGTTCTCTTAGGGTTAGGGTTAGGGTTAGGGTTAGGGTTAGGGTTAGGGTTAGGGTTAGGGTTAGGGTTAGGGTTCGGATTAGCGTTAGGGTTAGCGTTAGTGTTCTCTTAGGGTTAGGGTTAGGGTTAGGGTTAGGGTTAGGGTTAGGGTTAGGGTTAGGGTTAGGGATAAGGTTAGGGTTAAGGTTAGGGTTAGGATTAGCTTTAGTGTTCTCTTAGGGTTAGAGTTAGGGTTAGGGTTAGGGTTACGGTTAGGGTTAGTGTTAGGGTTAGGGTTAGGGTTAGGGTTAGGGTTAAGGTTAGGGTTAGGGTTAGGGTTAGGGTTAGGTTTAGGGTTAGGGTTATGGTTAGTTTTAGGGTTAGGTTTAGGGTTAGGGTTTGGGATAGGATTAGGATTAGCGTTAGGTTTAGCGTTAGTGTTCTCTTAGGGTTAGGGTTAGGGTTGGGGTTAAGGTTATGGTTAGGGTTTGGGTTAGGGTTAGGGTTAGGGTTAGGGTTAGGGTTAGGGTTAGGATTAGCGTTAGGATTCTCTTAGGGTTAGGGTTAGGGTTAGGGTTAGGGTTAGGGTTAGGGTTAGGGTTAGCGTTAGCGTTAGGGTTATGGTAAGGGTTAGGGTTAGGTTTAGGGTTAGGTTTAGTGTTAGGGTTATGGTTAGGGTTAAATTTAGGGTTAGGATAGGGTTAGGGTTAGGGTTAGGGTTAGGATTAGCGTTAGGGTTAGGCTTAGGGTTAGGGTTAGGGTTAGGGTTAGGGTTAGGGTTAGGGTTAGCGTTAGCGTTAGGGTTAGTGTTAGTGTTCTCTTAGGGTTAGGGTTAGGGTTAGGGTTAGGGTTCGGATTAGCGTTAGGGTTAGCGTTAGTGTTCTCTTAGGGTTAGGGTTAGGGTTAGGGTTAGGGTTAGGGTTAGGGTTAGGGTTAGGGATAAGGTTAGGGTTAAGGTTGGGGTTAGGGTTAGGGTTAGGGTTAGGGTTAGGGTTAGGGTTAGGGTTAGGGTTAGGGTTAGGTTTAGGGTTAGGTTTAGGGTTAGGGTTAGGGATAGGATTAGGATTAGCGTTAGGTTTAGCGTTAGTGTTCTCTTAGGGTTAGGGTTAGGGTCAGGGTTAAGGTTATGGTTAGGGTTAGGGTTAGGGTTAGGGTTAGGGTTAGGGTTAGGGTTAGGGTTAGGGTTAAGGTTATGGTTAGGGTTAGGGTTAGGTTTACGGTTAGGGTTAGGGTTATGGTTAGGGTTAGCTTTAGTGTTCACTTAGGGGTAGGTTTAGGGTTAGGATTAGGGTTAGGGTTAGGGTTAGGGTTAGGGTTATGATTAGGGTAAGGTTCAGGGTTCGGGTTAGGGTTAGGGTTAGGATTAGCTTTAGTGTTCTCTTAGGGTTAGAGTTAGGGTTAGGGTTAGGGTTACGGTTAGGGTTAGTGTTAGGGTTAGGGTTAGGGTTAGGGTTAGGGTTAGGGTTAGGGTTACGGTTAGGGTTAGGGTTAGGGTTAGCGTTAGCGTTAGGGTTAGTGTTAGTGTTCTCTTAGGGTTAGGGTTAGGGTTAGGGTTAGGGTTAGGGTTAGGGTTAGGGTTAGGGTTAGGGTTAGGGTTCGGATTAGCGTTAGGGTTAGCGTTAGTGTTCTCTTAGGGTTAGGGTTAGGGTTAGGGTTAGGGTTAGGGTTAGGGTTAGGGTTAGGGTTAGGGATAAGGTTAGGGTTAAGGTTAGGGTTAGGATTAGCTTTAGTGTTCTCTTAGGGTTAGAGTTAGGGTTAGGGTTAGGGTTACGGTTAGGGTTAGTGTTAGGGTTAGGGTTAGGGTTAGGGTTAGGGTTAAGGTTAGGGTTAGGGTTAGGGTTAGGGTTAGGTTTAGGGTTAGGGTTATGGTTAGTTTTAGGGTTAGGTTTAGGGTTAGGGTTTGGGATAGGATTAGGATTAGCGTTAGGTTTAGCGTTAGTGTTCTCTTAGGGTTAGGGTTAGGGTTGGGGTTAAGGTTATGGTTAGGGTTTGGGTTAGGGTTAGGGTTAGGGTTAGGGTTAGGGTTAGGGTTAGGATTAGCGTTAGGATTCTCTTAGGGTTAGGGTTAGGGTTAGGGTTAGGGTTAGGGTTAGGGTTAGGGTTAGCGTTAGCGTTAGGGTTATGGTAAGGGTTAGGGTTAGGTTTAGGGTTAGGTTTAGTGTTAGGGTTATGGTTAGGGTTAAATTTAGGGTTAGGATAGGGTTAGGGTTAGGGTTAGGGTTAGGATTAGCGTTAGGGTTAGGCTTAGGGTTAGGGTTAGGGTTAGGGTTAGGGTTAGGGTTAGGGTTAGCGTTAGCGTTAGGGTTAGTGTTAGTGTTCTCTTAGGGTTAGGGTTAGGGTTAGGGTTAGGGTTCGGATTAGCGTTAGGGTTAGCGTTAGTGTTCTCTTAGGGTTAGGGTTAGGGTTAGGGTTAGGGTTAGGGTTAGGGTTAGGGTTAGGGATAAGGTTAGGGTTAAGGTTGGGGTTAGGGTTAGGGTTAGGGTTAGGGTTAGGGTTAGGGTTAGGGTTAGGGTTAGGGTTAGGTTTAGGGTTAGGTTTAGGGTTAGGGTTAGGGATAGGATTAGGATTAGCGTTAGGTTTAGCGTTAGTGTTCTCTTAGGGTTAGGGTTAGGGTCAGGGTTAAGGTTATGGTTAGGGTTAGGGTTAGGGTTAGGGTTAGGGTTAGGGTTAGGGTTAGGGTTAGGGTTAAGGTTATGGTTAGGGTTAGGGTTAGGTTTAGGGTTAGGGTTAGGGTTATGGTTAGGGTTAGCTTTAGTGTTCACTTAGGGGTAGGTTTAGGGTTAGGATTAGGGTTAGGGTTATGGTTAGGGTTAGGGTTATGATTAGGGTAAGGTTCAGGGTTCGGGTTAGGGTTAGGGTTAGGATTAGCTTTAGTGTTCTCTTAGGGTTAGAGTTAGGGTTAGGGTTAGGGTTACGGTTAGGGTTAGTGTTAGGGTTAGGGTTAGGGTTAGGGTTAGGGTTAGGGTTAGGGTTACGGTTAGGGTTAGGGTTAGGGTTAGGGTTAGCGTTAGCGTTAGGGTTAGTGTTAGTGTTCTCTTAGGGTTAGGGTTAGGGTTAGGGTTAGGGTTAGGGTTAGGGTTAGGGTTAGGGTTAGGGTTAGGGTTAGGGTTCGGATTAGCGTTAGGGTTAGCGTTAGTGTTCTCTTAGGGTTAGGGTTAGGGTTAGGGTTAGGGTTAGGGTTAGGGTTAGGGTTACGGTTAGGGTTAGGGATAAGGTTAGGGTTAAGGTTAGGGTTAGGGTTAGGGTTAGGGTTAGGGTTAGGGTTAGGGTTATGGTTAGGTTTAGGGTTAGGGTTAGGGTTAGGGTTAGGGATAGGATTAGGATTAGCGTTAGGTTTAGCGTTAGTGTTCTCTTAGGGTTAGGGTTAGGGTCAGGGTTAAGGTTATGGTTAGGGTTAGGGTTAAGGTTAGGGTTAGGGTTAGGGTTAGGGTTAGGGTTAGGGTTAGGGTTAGGGTTAGCTTTAGTGTTCACTTAGGGGTAGGTTTAGGGTTAGGATTAGGGTTAGGGTTAGGGTTAGGGTTAGGGTTATGATTAGGGTAAGGTTCAGGGTTCGGGTTAGGGTTAGGGTTAGGATTAGCTTTAGTGTTCTCTTAGGGTTAGAGTTAGGGTTAGGGTTAGGGTTACGGTTAGGGTTAGTGTTAGGGTTAGGGTTAGGTTTAGGGTTAGGGTTAGGCTTTGGGTTAGGGTTAGGATTAGCGTTAGGATTCTCTTCGGGTTAGGGTTAGGGTTAGGGTTAAGGTTAGGGTTAGGGTTAGGGTTAGCGTTAGGGTTAGGGTAAGGGTTAGGTTTAGGTTTAGGGTTAGGTTTAGTGTTACGGTTATGGTTAGGGTTAAAGTTAGGGTTAGGATAGGGTTAGGGGTAGGGTTAGGGTTAGGATTAGCGTTAGGGTTAGGGTTAGGGTTAGCGTTAGCGTTAGGGTTAGGGTTAGGGTTAGGATTAGCGTTAGGGTTAGCGTTAGTGTTCTCTTAGGGTTACGGTTAGGGTTAGGGTTAGGGTTATGGTTAGGGTTAGGGTTAGGGTTAGGGTTAGGGTTAGGGTTAGGGTTAGGGTTCGGATTAGCATTAGGATTCTCTTAGGGTTAGGGTTAGGGTTAGGGTTAGGGTTAGGGTTAGGGTTAGGGTTACGGTTAGCGTTAGGGTTAGGGTAAGGGTTAGGGTTAGGTTTAGGGTTAGGTTTAGTGTTAGGGTTATGGTTAGGGTTAAAGTTAGGGTTAGGATAGGGTTAGGGTTAGGGTTAGGGTTAGGATTAGCGTTAGGGTTACGGTTAGGGTTACGGTTAGAGTTAGGTTTAGCGTTAGCGTTAGGGTTAGGGTTAGGGTTAGGATTAGCGTTAGGGTTAGCGTTAGTGTTCTCTTAGGGTTAGGGTTAGGGTTAGGGTTAGGGTTAGGGTTAGGGTTAGGGTTCGGATTAGCGTTAGGGTTAGCGTTAGTGTTCTCTTAGGGTTAGGGTTTGGGTTAGGGTTAGGGTTAGGATTAGCTTTAGTGTTCTCTTAGGGTTAGGGTTAGGGTTACGTTAAGGGTTGGGGTAATGGTTAGGGTAAGGGTTAGGGTTCGGGTTAGGATTAGGGTTAGGATTAGCTTTAGTGTTCTCTTAGGGTTAGGGTTAGGGTTCTCTGAGGGTTAGGGTTAGGGTTAGGGTTAAGGTTAGGTTTAGGGTTAGGGTTAGGGTTAGGGTTAGGGTTAGGGTTAGGGTAAGGGTTAGGGTAAGGGTTAGGGTTAGGGTTAGGGTTAGGGTTAGGGTTAGGGTTAGGTTTAGGATTAGGGTTAGGGTTAGGGTTAGGGTTAGGGTTAGGATTAGGGTTAGGGTTCTCTTAGGGTTAGGGTTAG
>NW_028136903.1:0-32163 GCF_965140915.1 Aythya marila | reverse complement strand
TGGAAAAGTGTAAATTGTGGGTTTTGTAGAATATCAGGTAGGTTTAGGGTGGTTTTGGGGTGGATATATGGTACTCAGTTTTTTTTTTTTTTTTTTTTTTTTGGGGGGGGTGGGATGATCCTGGACTTTTTGTGTTGTTTTTGACGTGTTTTGGGGTCTCCGTTGTGTTTCATTTGGTTTTCCATGGTCATCGTGTTGTAAAAGGGTAAATTGTGGGTTTTGGAGAACTTCAGGTAGGTTTAGGGGGACTTTTCGCGTGGATTCCTGGTATTTGGGGTTTTCTTCTATTTTGGAGAGTGATCCTCTCCTTTCTTCGTGTGATTTTGAAGTGTTTTGGGGTTTCCGTTGCGTTTCGTTGAGTTCCTAATGCGTTTTATGGTGGTTGGGAGTGTGCTTTGGGATTAGGAGAACATCAGGTAGGTTTAGGGTGTCCTTGGGGTGGATCTATGGTATTTGGGGTTTTCTTCCAGTTTTGGGGGTGATGCCGTTCTTGTTTGGGGTGTTTTTAACATGTTTTGGGGTCTCCGTTGGGTTTTGTTGGGTTCTTGTTGGTCATCATGTTGGAAAAGGGTAAATTGTGGGTTTTGGAGAACATCAGGTAGGTTTCGGGTGGTTTTGGGGTGGATCTATGGTTTTGGGGGATTTTCTTCCAGTTTTGGGGGTGATGCCGATATTTTTTGGGGTGTTTTTGACGTGTTTTGTGGTCTCCATTAGGTTTTGTTGTGTTCTTGTTGGTCATTATGTTAAATAGGAGTGGATTGTGGGTTTTGGAGAAGATCAGGTAGGTTTCGGGTGGTTTTGGGGTGGATGTATGGTTTTGGGGTATTTTCTTCGAGTTTTGGGGGTGATGCCGTTCTTGTTTGGGGTGTTTTTGACGTTTTTTGGGTCTCTGTTGGGTTTTGTTGGGTTCTCGTTGGTCATCGTGTTGGAAAAGGGTAAATTGTGGGTTTTGTAGAACATCAGGTAGGTTTAGGGTGGTTTTGGGGTGGATCTATGGTTTTGGCGTATTTTCTTCTAGTTTTGGGGGTGATGCCGATATTTTTTGGGGTGTTTTTGACGTGTTTTGGGGTCTCCATTAGGTTTTGTTGTGTTCTTGTTTGTCATTATGTTAAATAGGAGTGGATTGTGGGTTTTGTAGAACATCAGGTAGGTTTAGGGTGGTTTTGGGGTGGATCTATGGTTTTGGCGTATTTTCTTCCAGTTTTGGGGGTGATGCCGATATTTTTTGGGGTGTTTTTGACGTGTTTTGGGGTCTCCATTAGGTTTTGTTGTGTTCTTGTTGGTCATTATGTTAAATAGGTGTGGATTGTGGGTTTTGGAGAAGATCAGGTAGGTTTAGGGTGGTTTTGGGGTGGATCTATGGTTTTGGCGGATTTTCTTCGAGTTTTGGTGGTGATGCCGTTCTTGTTTGGGGTGTTTTTGACGTTTTTTGGGTGTCTGTTGGGTTTTGTTGGGTTCTCGTTGGTCATCGTGTTGGAAAAGGGTAAATTGTGGGTTTTGGAGAACATCAGGTAGGTTTCGGGTGGTTTTGGGGTGGATCTATGGTTTTGGCGTATTTTCTTCCAGTTTTGGGGGTGATGCCGATATTTTTTGGGGTGTTTTTGACGTGTTTTGGGGTCTCCATTAGGTTTTGTTGTGTTCTTGTTTGTCATTATGTTAAATAGGAGTGGATTGTGGGTTTTGGAGAAGATCAGGTAGGTTTAGGGTGGTTTTGGGGTGGATCTATGGTTTTGGCGTATTTTCTTCCAGTTTTGGGGGTGATGCCGATATTTTTTGGGGTGTTTTTGACGTGTTTTGGGGTCTCCATTAGGTTTTGTTGTGTTCTTGTTGGTCATTATGTTAAATAGGAGTGGATTGTGGGTTTTGGAGAAGATCAGGTAGGTTTAGGGTGGTTTTGGGGTGGGTCTATGGTTTTGGCGTATTTTCTTCTAGTTTTGGGGGTGATGCCGATATTTTTTGGGGTGTTTTTGACGTGTTTTGGGGTCTCCATTAGGTTTTGTTGTGTTCTTGTTGGTCATTATGTTAAATAGGAGTGGATTGTGGGTTTTGGAGAAGATCAGGTAGGTTTAGGGTGGTTTTGGGGTGGATCTATGGTTTTGGCGTATTTTCTTCCAGTTTTGGGGGTGATGCCGATATTTTTTGGGGTGTTTTTGACGTTTTTTGGGGTCTCCATTAGGTCTTGTTGTGTTCTTGTTTGTCATTATGTTAAATAGGAGTGGATTGTGGGTTTTGGAGAAGATCAGGTAGGTTTAGGGTGGTTTTGGGGTGGGTCTATGGTTTTGGCGTATTTTCTTCCAGTTTTGGGGGTGATGCCGATATTTTTTGGGGTGTTTTTGACGTGTTTTGGGGTCTCCATTAGGTTTTGTTGTGTTCTTGTTTGTCATTATGTTAAATAGGTGTGGATTGTGGGTTTTGGAGAAGATCAGGTAGGTTTCGGGTGGTTTTGGGGTGGATCTATGGTTTTGGGGGATTTTCTTCCATTTTTGGGTGTGATGCCGATATTTTTTGGGGTGTTTTTGACGTGTTTTGGGGTCTCCATTAGGTTTTGTTGTGTTCTTGTTTGTCATTATGTTAAATAGGAGTGGATTGTGGGTTTTGGAGAACATCAGGTAGGTTTAGGGTGGTTTTGGGGTGGATCTATGGTTTTGGCGGATTTTCTTCCAGTTTTGGGAGTGATGCCGTTCTTGTTTGGGGTGTTTTTTAAGGTTTTTGGGGTCTCTGTTGGGTTTTGTTGGGTTCTCGTTGGTCATCATGGTGGAAAAGTGTAAATTGTGGGTTTTGGAGAAGATCAGGTAGGTTTAGGGTGGTTTTGGGGTGGATATATGGTACTCATTTTTTTTTTTTTTTTTTTTTTTTTTGGGGGGGTGGGATGATCCTGGACTTTTTGTGTTGTTTTTGACGTGTTTTGGGGTCTCCGTTGTGTTTCATTTGGTTTTCCATGGTCATCGTGTTTTAAAAGGGTAAATTGTGGGTTTTGGAGAACTTCAGGTAGGTTTAGGGGGACTTTTCGCGTGGATTCCTGGTATTTGGGGTTTTCTTCTATTTTGGAGAGTGATCCTCTCCTTTCTTCGTGTGATTTTGAAGTGTTTTGGGGTTTCCGTTGCGTTTCGTTGAGTTCCTAATGCGTTTTATGGTGGTTGGGAGTGTGCTTTGGGATTAGGAGAACATCAGGTAGGTTTAGGGTGTCCTTGGGGTGGATCTATGGTATTTGGGGTTTTCTTCCAGTTTTGGGGGTGATGCCGTTCTTTTTTGGGGTGTTTTTAACGTGTTTTGGGGTCTCCGTTGGGTTTTGTTGGGTTCTCGTTGGTCATAATGTTAAATAGGTGTGGATTGTGGGTTTTGGAGAACATCAGGTGGGTTTAGGGTGGTTTTGGCGTGTATCTATGGTTTTGGGGGATTTTCTTTCAGTTTTGGGGGTTATCTCGTTTTATTTAGTTGTGTTTTTGACGTGTTCTGGGTTCTCCTTTGGGTTTTAGTTTGTTTCTTGTTCGTCATCATGGTGAAAAAGTGTAAATTGTGGGTTTTGGAGAAGATCAGGTAGGTTTCGGGTGGTTTTCGGGTGGATCTATGGTTTTGGCGGATTTTCTTCCAGTTTTGGGGGTGATGCCGATATTTTTTGGGGTGTTTTTGACGTGTTTTGGGGTCTCCATTAGGTTTTGTTGTGTTCTTGTTTGTCATTATGTTAAATAGGAGTGGATTGTGGGTTTTGGAGAAGATCAGGTAGGTTTAGGGTGGTTTTGGGGTGGATCTATGGTTTTGGCGTATTTTCTTCCAGTTTTGGGGGTGATGCCGATATTTTTTGGGGTGTTTTTGACGTGTTTTGGGGTCTCCATTAGGTTTTGTTGTGTTCTTGTTTGTCATTATGTTAAATAGGAGTGGATTGTGGGTTTTGGAGAAGATCAGGTAGGTTTCGGGTGGTTTTGGGGTGGATCTATGGTTTTGGCGTATTTTCTTCCAGTTTTGGGGGTGATGCCGATATTTTTTGGGGTGTTTTTGACGTGTTTTGGGGTCTCCATTAGGTTTTGTTGTGTTCTTGTTGGTCATTATGTTAAATAGGTGTGGATTGTGGGTTTTGGAGAAGATAAGGTAGGTTTAGGGTGGTTTTGGGTGGATCTATGGTTTTGGCGGATTTTCTTCGAGTTTTGGTGGTGATGCCGTTCTTGTTTGGGGTGTTTTTGACGTTTTTTGGGTCTCTGTTGGGTTTTGTTGGGTTCTCGTTGGTCATCGTGTTGGAAAAGGGTAAATTGTGGGTTTTGGAGAAGATCAGGTAGGTTTAGGGTGGTTTTGGGGTGGATCTATGGTTTTGGCGTATTTTCTTCCAGTTTTGGGGTGATGCCGATATTTTTTGGGGTGTTTTTGACGTGTTTTGGGGTCTCCATTAGGTTTTGTTGTGTTCTTGTTTGTCATTATGTTAAATAGGAGTGGATTGTGGGTTTTGGAGAAGATCAGGTAGGTTTAGGGTGGTTTTGGGGTGGATCTATGGTTTTGGGGGATTTTCTTCCAGTTTTGGGGGTGATGCCGATATTTTTTGGGGTGTTTTTGACGTGTTTTGGGGTCTCCATTAGGTTTTGTTGTGTTCTTGTTTGTCATTATGTTAAATAGGAGTGGATTGTTGGTTTTGGAGAAGATCAGGTAGTTTTAGGGTGGTTTTGGGGTGGATCTATGGTTTTGGCGTATTTTCTTCCATTTTTGGGGGTGATGCCGATATTTTTTGGGGTGTTTTTGACGTGTTTTGGGGTCTCCATTAGGTTTTGTTGTGTTCTTGTTTGTCATTATGTTAAATAGGAGTGGATTGTGGGTTTTGGAGAAGATCAGGTAGGTTTAGGGTGGTTTTGGGGTGGATCTATGGTTTTGGCGTATTTTCTTCCAGTTTTGGGGGTGATGCCGATATTTTTTGGGGTGTTTTTGACGTGTTTTGGGGTCTCCATTAGGTTTTGTTGTGTTCTTGTTTGTCATTATGTTAAATAGGAGTGGATTGTGGGTTTTGGAGAAGATCAGGTAGGTTTAGGGTGGTTTTGGGGTGGGTCTATGGTTTTGGCGTATTTTCTTCTAGTTTTGGGGGTGATGCCGATATTTTTTGGGGTGTTTTTGACGTGTTTTGGGGTCTCCATTAGGTTTTGTTGTGTTCTTGTTTGTCATTATGTTAAATAGGAGTGGATTGTGGGTTTTGGAGAAGATCAGGTAGGTTTAGGGTGGTTTTGGGGTGGGTCTATGGTTTTGGCGTATTTTCTTCCAGTTTTGGGGGTGATGCCGTTCTTGTTTGGGGTGTTTTTTAAGGTTTTTGGGGTCTCTGTTGGGTTTTTTTGGGTTCTCGTTGGTCATCATGGTGGAAAAGTGTAAATTGTGGGTTTTGTAGAATATCAGGTAGGTTTAGGGTGGTTTTGGGGTGGATATATGGTACTCAGTTTTTTTTTTTTTTTTTTTTTTTTTTGGGGGGGGGGATGATCCTGGACTTTTTGTGTTGTTTTTGACGTGTTTTGGGGTCTCCGTTGTGTTTCATTTGGTTTTCCATGGTCATCGTGTTGTAAAAGGGTAAATTGTGGGTTTTGGAGAACTTCAGGTAGGTTTAGGGGGACTTTTCGCGTGGATTCCTGGTATTTGGGGTTTTCTTCTATTTTGGAGAGTGATCCTCTCCTTTCTTCGTGTGATTTTGAAGTGTTTTGGGGTTTCCGTTGCGTTTCGTTGAGTTCCTAATGCGTTTTATGGTGGTTGGGAGTGTGCTTTGGGATTAGGAGAACATCAGGTAGGTTTAGGGTGTCCTTGGGGTGGATCTATGGTATTTAGGGTTTTCTTCCAGTTTTGGGGGTGATGCCGTTCTTTTTTGGGGTGTTTTTAACGTGTTTTGGGGTCTCCGTTGGGTTTTGTTGGGTTCTCGTTGGTCATTATGTTAAATAGGTGTGGATTGTGGGTTTTGGAGAACATCAGGTGGGTTTAGGGTGGTTTTGGGGTGGGTCTATGGTTTTGGCGGATTTTCTTCCAGTTTTGGTGGTGATGCCGATATTTGTTGGGGTGTTTTTGACGTGTTTTGGGGTCTCCATTAGGTTTTGTTGTGTTCTTGTTTGTCATTATGTTAAATAGGAGTGGATTGTGGGTTTTGGAGAAGATCAGGTATGTTTCGGGTGGTTTTGGGGTGGATCTATGGTTTTGGCGTATTTTCTTCCAGTTTTGGGGGTGATGCCGATATTTTTTGGGGTGTTTTTGACGTGTTTTGGGGTCTCCATTAGGTTTTGTTTTGTTCTTGTTGGTCATTATGTTAAATAGGTGTGGATTGTGGGTTTTGGAGAAGATCAGGTAGGTTTAGGGTGGTTTTGGGGTGGATGTATGGTTTTGGGGGATTTTCTTCGAGTTTTGGTGGTGATGCCGTTCTTGTTTGGGGTGTTTTTGACGTTTTTTGGGTCTCTGTTGGGTTTTGTTGGGTTCTCGTTGGTCATCGTGTTGAAAAAGGGTAAATTGTGGGTTTTGGAGAAGATCAGGTAGGTTTAGGGTGGTTTTGGGGTGGATCTATGGTTTTGGCGTATTTTCTTCCAGTTTTGGGGGTGATGCCGATATTTTTTGGGGTGTTTTTGACGTGTTTTGGGGTCTCCATTAGGTTTTGTTGTGTTCTTGTTTGTCATTATGTTAAATAGGAGTGGATTGTGGGTTTTGGAGAAGATCAGGTAGGTTTAGGGTGGTTTTGGGGTGGATCTATGGTTTTGGCGGATTTTCTTCCAGTTTTGGGGGTGATGCCGATATTTTTTGGGGTGTTTTTGACGTGTTTTGGGGTCTCCATTAGGTTTTGTTGTGTTCTTGTTGGTCATTATGTTAAATAGGAGTGGATTGTGGGTTTTGGAGAAGATCAGGTAGGTTTAGGGTGGTTTTGGGGTGGATCTATGGTTTTGGCGTATTTTCTTCCAGTTTTGGGGGTGATGCCGATATTTTTTGGGGTGTTTTTGACGTGTTTTGGGGTCTCCATTAGGTTTTGTTGTGTTCTTGTTGGTCATTATGTTAAATAGGAGTGGATTGTGGGTTTTGGAGAAGATCAGGTAGGTTTCGGGTGGTTTTGGGGTGGATCTATGGTTTTGGCGTATTTTCTTCCAGTTTTGGGGGTGATGCCGATATTTTTTGGGGTGTTTTTGACGTGTTTTGGGGTCTCCATTAGGTTTTGTTGTGTTCTTGTTTGTCATTATGTTAAATAGGAGTGGATTGTGGGTTTTGGAGAAGATCAGGTAGGTTTAGGGTGGTTTTGGGGTGGGTCTATGGTTTTGGCGTATTTTCTTCTAGTTTTGGGGGTGATGCCGATATTTTTTGGGGTGTTTTTGACGTGTTTTGGGGTCTCCATTAGGTTTTGTTGTGTTCTTGTTTGTCATTATGTTAAATAGGAGTGGATTGTGGGTTTTGGAGAAGATCAGGTAGGTTTAGGGTGGTTTTGGGGTGGATCTATGGTTTTGGCGTATTTTCTTCCAGTTTTGGGGGTGATGCCGATATTTTTTGGGGTGTTTTTGACGTGTTTTGGGGTCTCCATTAGGTTTTGTTGTGTTCTTGTTTGTCATTATGTTAAATAGGAGTGGATTGTGGGTTTTGGAGAAGATCAGGTAGGTTTAGGGTGGTTTTGGGGTGGATCTATGGTTTTGGCGTATTTTCTTCCAGTTTTGGGGGTGATGCCGATATTTTTTGGGGTGTTTTTGACGTGTTTTGTGGTCTCCATTAGGTTTTGTTGTGTTCTTGTTTGTCATTATGTTAAATAGGAGTGGATTGTGGGTTTTGGAGAAGATCAGGTAGGTTTAGGGTGGTTTTGGGGTGGATCTATGGTTTTGGCGTATTTTCTTCCAGTTTTGGGGGTGATGCCGATATTTTTTGGGGTGTTTTTGACGTGTTTTGGGGTCTCCATTAGGTTTTGTTGTGTTCTTGTTTGTCATTATGTTAAATAGGAGTGGATTGTGGGTTTTGGAGAAGATCAGGTAGGTTTAGGGTGGTTTTGGGGTGGATCTATGGTTTTGGCGTATTTTCTTCCAGTTTTGGGGGTGATGCCGATATTTTTTGGGGTGTTTTTGACGTGTTTTGGGGTCTCCATTAGGTTTTGTTGTGTTCTTGTTGGTCATTATGTTAAATAGGAGTGGATTGTGGGTTTTGGAGAAGATCAGGTAGGTTTAGGGTGGTTTTGGGGTGGATCTATGGTTTTGGCGTATTTTCTTCCAGTTTTGGGGGTGATGCCGATATTTTTTGGGGTGTTTTTGACGTGTTTTGGGGTCTCCATTAGGTTTTGTTGTGTTCTTGTTTGTCATTATGTTAAATAGGAGTGGATTGTGGGTTTTGGAGAAGATCAGGTAGGTTTAGGGTGGTTTTGGGGTGGGTCTATGGTTTTGGCGTATTTTCTTCTAGTTTTGGGGGTGATGCCGATATTTTTTGGGGTGTTTTTGACGTGTTTTGGGGTCTCCATTAGGTTTTGTTGTGTTCTTGTTTGTCATTATGTTAAATAGGAGTGGATTGTGGGTTTTGGAGAAGATCAGGTAGGTTTAGGGTGGTTTTGGGGTGGATCTATGGTTTTGGCGTATTTTCTTCCAGTTTTGGGGGTGATGCCGATATTTTTTGGGGTGTTTTTGACGTGTTTTGGGGTCTCCATTAGGTTTTGTTGTGTTCTTGTTTGTCATTATGTTAAATAGGAGTGGATTGTGGGTTTTGAAGAACATCAGGTAGGTTTAGGGTGGTTTTGGGGTGGATCTATGGTTTTGGCGGATTTTCTTCCAGTTTTGGGGGTGATGCCGTTCTTGTTTGGGGTGTTTTTTAAGGTTTTTGGGGTCTCTGTTGGGTTTTTTTGGGTTCTCGTTCGTCATCATGGTGGAAAAGTGTAAATTGTGGGTTTTGTAGAATATCAGGTAGGTTTAGGGTGGTTTTGGGGTGGATATATGGTACTCAGTTTTTTGTTTTTTTTTTTTTTTTTTTTGGGGGGGGGGATGATCCTGGACTTTTTGTGTTGTTTTTGACGTGTTTTGGGGTCTCCGTTGTGTTTCATTTGGTTTTCCATGGTCATCGTGTTGTAAAATGGTAAATTGTGCGTTTTGGAGAACTTCAGGTAGGTTTAGGGGGACTTTTCGCGTGGATTCCTGGTATTTGGGGTTTTCTTCTATTTTGGAGAGTGATCCTCTCCTTTCTTCGTGTGATTTTGAAGTGTTTTGGGGTTTCCGTTGCGTTTCGTTGAGTTCCTAATGCGTTTTATGGTGGTTGGGAGTGTGCTTTGGGATTAGGAGAACATCAGGTAGGTTTAGGGTGTCCTTGGGGTGGATCTATGGTATTTGGGGTTTTCTTCCAGTTTTGGGGGTGATGCCGTTCTTTTTTGGGGTGTTTTTAACGTGTTTTGGGGTCTCCGTTGGGTTTTGTTGTGTTCTCGTTGGTCATTATGTTAAATAGGTGTGGATTGTGGGTTTTGGGGAACATCAGGTGGGTTTAGGGTGGTTTTGGCGTGTATCTATGGTTTTGGGGGATTTTCTTTCAGTTTTGGGGGTTATCTCGTTTTATTTAGTTGTGTTTTTGACGTGTTCTGGGTTCTCCTTTGGGTTTTAGTTTGTTTCTTGTTCGTCATCATGGTGAAAAAGTGTAAATTGTGGGTTTTGGAGAACATCAGTTAGGTTTAGGGTGGTTTTGGGGTGGATCTATGGTTTTGGCGGATTTTCTTCCAGTTTTGGGGGTGATGCCGTTCTTGTTTGGGGTGTTTTTGACGTTTTTTTTGGTCTCTGTTTGGTTTTGTTGGGTTCTCGTTGGTCATCGTGTTTGAAAAGGGTAAATTGTGGGTTTTGGAGAACATCAGGTAGGTTTAGGGTGGTTTTGGGGTGGATCTATGGTTTTGGTGTATTTTCTTCCAGTTTTGGGGGTGATGCCGATATTTGTTGGGGTGTTTTTGACGTGTTTTGGGGTCTCCATTAGGTTTTGATGTGTTCTTGTTTGTCATTATGTTAAATAGGAGTGGATGGTGGGTTTTGGAGAAGATCAGGTAGGTTTAGGGTGGTTTTGGGGTGGATCTATGGTTTTGGCGGATTTTCTTCGAGTTTTGGGGGTGATGCCGTTCTTGTTTGGGGTGTTTTTGACGTTTTTTGGGGTCTTTGTTGGGTTTTGTTGGGTTCTCGTTGGTCATCGTGTTGGAAAAGTTTAAATTGTTGTTTTGGGGTGGATCTATGGTTTTGGGGGATTTTCTTCCAGTTTTGGGGGTGATGCCATTTTTGTTTGGGGTGTTTTTTAAGGTTTTTGGGGTCTCTGTTTGGTTTTGTTGGGTTCTCGTTGGTCATCATGGTGGAAAAGTGTAAATTGTGGGTTTTGTAGAATATCAGGTAGGTTTAGGGTGGTTTTGGGGTGGATATATGGTACTCAGTTTTTTTTTTTTTTTTTTTTTTTTTTTTGGGGGGGGGGATGATCCTGGACTTTTTGTGTTGTTTTTGACGTGTTTTGGGGTCTCCGTTGTGTTTCATTTGGTTTTCCATGGTCATCGTGTTGTAAAAGGGTAAATTGTGGGTTTTGGAGAACTTCAGGTAGGTTTAGGGGGACTTTTCGCGTGGATTCCTGGTATTTGGGGTTTTCTTCTATTTTGGAGAGTGATCCTCTCCTTTCTTCGTGTGATTTTGAAGTGTTTTGGGGTTTCCGTTGCGTTTCGTTGAGTTCCTAATGCGTTTTATGTTGGTTGGGAGTGTGCTTTGGGATTAGGAGAACATCAGGTAGGTTTAGGGTGTCCTTGGGGTGGATCTATGGTATTTGGGGTTTTCTTCCAGTTTTGGGGGTGATGCCGTTCTTGTTTGGGGTGTTTTTAACGTGTTTTGGGGTCTCCGTTGGGTTTTGTTGGGTTCTCGTTGGTCATCGTGTTTGAAAAGGGTAAATTGTGGGTTTTGGAGAAGATCAGGTAGGTTTAGGGAGGTTTTGGGGTGGATCTATGGTTTTGGTGTATTTTCTTCCAGTTTTGGGGGTGATGCCGATATTTGTTGGGGTGTTTTTGACGTGTTTTGGGGTCTCCATTAGGTTTTGATGTGTTCTTGTTTGTCATTATGTTAAATAGGAGTGGATGGTGGGTTTTGGAGAAGATCAGGTAGGTTTAGGGTGGTTTTGGTGTGGATCTATGGTTTTGGCGGATTTTCTTCGAGTTTTGGGGGTGATGCCGTTCTTGTTTGGGGTGTTTTTGACGTTTTTTGGGGTCTTTGTTGGGTTTTGTTGGGTTCTCGTTGGTCATCGTGTTGGAAAAGGGTAAATTGTGGGTTTTGGAGAACATCAGTTAGGTTATGGGTGGTTTTGGGGTGGATCTATGGTTTTGGGGGATTTTCTTCCAGTTTTGGGGGTGATGCCATTTTTGTTTGGGGTGTTTTTTAATGTTTTTGGGGTCTCTGTTTGGTTTTGTTGTGTTCTCGTTGGTCATCATGGTGGAAAAGTGTAAATTGTGGGTTTTGTAGAATATCAGGTAGGTTTAGGGTGGTTTTGGGGTGGATATATGGTACTCAGTTTTTTTTTTTTTTTTTTTTTTTTTTGGGGGGGGTGGGATGATCCTGGACTTTTTGTGTTGTTTTTGACGTGTTTTGGGGTGTCCGTTGTGTTTCATTTGGTTTTCCATGGTCATCGTGTTGTAAAAGGGTAAATTGTGGGTTTTGGAGAACTTCAGGTAGGTTTAGGGGGACTTTTCGCGTGGATTCCTGGTATTTGGGGTTTTCTTCTGTTTTGGAGAGTGATCCTCTCCTTTCTTCGTGTGATTTTGAAGTGTTTTGGGGTTTCCGTTGCGTTTCGTTGAGTTCCTAATGCGTTTTATGGTGGTTGGGAGTGTGCTTTGGGATTAGGAGAACATCAGGTAGGTTTAGGGTGTCCTTGGGGTGGATCTATGGTATTTGGGGTTTTCTTCCAGTTTTGGGGGTGATGCCGTTCTTTTTTGGGGTGTTTTTAACGTGTTTTGGGGTCTCCGTTGGGTTTTGTTGTGTTCTCGTTGGTCATTATGTTAAATAGGTGTGGATTGTGGGTTTTGGAGAACATCAGGTAGGTTTAGGGTGGTTTTGGGGTGGATCTATGGTTTTGGCGTATTTTCTTCCAATTTTGGTGGTGATGCCGATATGTTTTGGGGTGTTTTTGACGTGTTTTGGGGTCTCCATTAGGTTTTGTTGTGTTCTCGTTTGTCATTATGTTAAATAGGAGTGGATTGTGGGTTTTGGAGAAGATCAGGTAGGTTTAGGGTGGTTTTGGGGTGGATCTATGGTTTTGGGGGATTTTCTTCCAGTTTTGGGGGTGATGCCGTTCTTGTTTGGGGTGTTTTTGACGTTTTTTGGGTCTCTGTTGGGTTTTGTTGGGTTCTCGTTGGTCATCGTGTTGGAAAAGGGTAAATTGTGGGTTTTGGAGAACATCAGGTAGGTTTCGGGTGGTTTTGGGGTGGATCTATGGTTTTGGCGGATTTTCTTCGAGTTTTGGGGGTGTTTTTGACGTGTTTTGGGGTCTCCATTAGGTTTTGTTGTGTTCTTGTTGGTCATTATGTTAAATAGGAGTGATTGTGGGTTTTGGAGAAGATCAGGTAGGTTTAGGGTGGTTTTGGGGTGGATCTATGGTTTTGGGGGATTTTCTTCCAGTTTTGGGGTTGATGTCGATATTTTTTGGAGTGTTTTTGACGTGTTTTGGGGTCTCCATTAGGTTTTGTTGGGTTCTTGTTTGTCATTATGTTTAATAGGTGTGGATTGTGGGTTTTGGAGAACATCAGGTAGGTTTCAGGTGGTTTTGGGGTGGATCTATGGTTTTGGCGTATTTTCTTCGAGCTTTGGGGGTGATGCCGTTCTTGTTTGGGGTGTTTTTGACGTTTTTTGGGGTCTCTGTTGGGTTTTGTTGGGTTCTCGTTGGTCATCGTGTTGTAAAAGGGTAAATTGTGGGTTTTGGAGAAGATCAGGTAGGTTTAGGGTGGTTTTGGGGTGGATCTATGGTTTTGGCGGATTTTCTTCCAGTTTTGGGTGTGATGCCATTTTTGTTTGGGGTGTTTTTTAAGGTTTTTGGGGTCTCTGTTTGGTTTTGTTGGGTTCTCGTTGGTCATCATGGTGGAAAAGTGTAAATTGTGGTTTTTGGAGAATATCAGGTAGTTTTAGGGTGGTTTTGGGGTGGATATATGGTACTCAGTTTTTTGTTTTTTTTTTTTTTTTTTTTTGGGGGGGGGGATGATCCTGGACTTTTTGTGTTGTTTTTGACGTGTTTTGGGGTCTCCGTTGTGTTTCATTTGGTTTTCCATGGTCATCGTGTTGTAAAATGGTAAATTGTGGGTTTTGGAGAACTTCAGGTAGGTTTAGGGGGACTTTTCGCGTGGATTCCTGGTATTTGGGGTTTTCTTCTATTTTGGAGAGTGATCCTCTCCTTTCTTCGTGTGATTTTGAAGTGTTTTGGGGTTTCCGTTGCGTTTCGTTGAGTTCCTAATGCGTTTTATGGTGGTTGGGAGTGTGCTTTGGGATTAGGAGAACATCAGGTAGGTTTAGGGTGTCCTTGGGGTGGATCTATGGTATTTGGGGTTTTCTTCCAGTTTTGGGGGTGATGCCGTTCTTTTTTGGGGTGTTTTTAACGTGTTTTGGGGTCTCCGTTGGGTTTTGTTGTGTTCTCGTTGGTCATTATGTTAAATAGGTGTGGATTGTGGGTTTTGGGGAACATCAGGTGGGTTTAGGGTGGTTTTGGCGTGTATCTATGGTTTTGGGGGATTTTCTTTCAGTTTTGGGGGTTATCTCGTTTTATTTAGTTGTGTTTTTGACGTGTTCTGGGTTCTCCTTTGGGTTTTAGTTTGTTTCTTGTTCGTCATCATGGTGAAAAAGTGTAAATTGTGGGTTTTGGAGAACATCAGTTAGGTTTAGGGTGGTTTTGGGGTGGATCTATGGTTTTGGCGGATTTTCTTCCAGTTTTGGGGGTGATGCCGTTCTTGTTTGGGGTGTTTTTGACGTTTTTTTTGGTCTCTGTTTGGTTTTGTTGGGTTCTCGTTGGTCATCGTGTTTGAAAAGGGTAAATTGTGGGTTTTGGAGAACATCAGGTAGGTTTAGGGTGGTTTTGGGGTGGATCTATGGTTTTGGTGTATTTTCTTCCAGTTTTGGGGGTGATGCCGATATTTGTTGGGGTGTTTTTGACGTGTTTTGGGGTCTCCATTAGGTTTTGATGTGTTCTTGTTTGTCATTATGTTAAATAGGAGTGGATGGTGGGTTTTGGAGAAGATCAGGTAGGTTTAGGGTGGTTTTGGGGTGGATCTATGGTTTTGGCGGATTTTCTTCGAGTTTTGGGGGTGATGCCGTTCTTGTTTGGGGTGTTTTTGACGTTTTTTGGGGTCTTTGTTGGGTTTTGTTGGGTTCTCGTTGGTCATCGTGTTGGAAAAGTTTAAATTGTTGTTTTGGGGTGGATCTATGGTTTTGGGGGATTTTCTTCCAGTTTTGGGGGTGATGCCATTTTTGTTTGGGGTGTTTTTTAAGGTTTTTGGGGTCTCTGTTTGGTTTTGTTGGGTTCTCGTTGGTCATCATGGTGGAAAAGTGTAAATTGTGGGTTTTGTAGAATATCAGGTAGGTTTAGGGTGGTTTTGGGGTGGATATATGGTACTCAGTTTTTTTTTTTTTTTTTTTTTTTTTTTTGGGGGGGGGGATGATCCTGGACTTTTTGTGTTGTTTTTGACGTGTTTTGGGGTCTCCGTTGTGTTTCATTTGGTTTTCCATGGTCATCGTGTTGTAAAAGGGTAAATTGTGGGTTTTGGAGAACTTCAGGTAGGTTTAGGGGGACTTTTCGCGTGGATTCCTGGTATTTGGGGTTTTCTTCTATTTTGGAGAGTGATCCTCTCCTTTCTTCGTGTGATTTTGAAGTGTTTTGGGGTTTCCGTTGCGTTTCGTTGAGTTCCTAATGCGTTTTATGTTGGTTGGGAGTGTGCTTTGGGATTAGGAGAACATCAGGTAGGTTTAGGGTGTCCTTGGGGTGGATCTATGGTATTTGGGGTTTTCTTCCAGTTTTGGGGGTGATGCCGTTCTTGTTTGGGGTGTTTTTAACGTGTTTTGGGGTCTCCGTTGGGTTTTGTTGGGTTCTCGTTGGTCATCGTGTTTGAAAAGGGTAAATTGTGGGTTTTGGAGAAGATCAGGTAGGTTTAGGGAGGTTTTGGGGTGGATCTATGGTTTTGGTGTATTTTCTTCCAGTTTTGGGGGTGATGCCGATATTTGTTGGGGTGTTTTTGACGTGTTTTGGGGTCTCCATTAGGTTTTGATGTGTTCTTGTTTGTCATTATGTTAAATAGGAGTGGATGGTGGGTTTTGGAGAAGATCAGGTAGGTTTAGGGTGGTTTTGGTGTGGATCTATGGTTTTGGCGGATTTTCTTCGAGTTTTGGGGGTGATGCCGTTCTTGTTTGGGGTGTTTTTGACGTTTTTTGGGGTCTTTGTTGGGTTTTGTTGGGTTCTCGTTGGTCATCGTGTTGGAAAAGTGTAAATTGTGGGTTTTGGAGAACATCAGTTAGGTTATGGGTGGTTTTGGGGTGGATCTATGGTTTTGGGGGATTTTCTTCCAGTTTTGGGGGTGATGCCATTTTTGTTTGGGGTGTTTTTTAATGTTTTTGGGGTCTCTGTTTGGTTTTGTTGTGTTCTCGTTGGTCATCATGGTGGAAAAGTGTAAATTGTGGGTTTTGTAGAATATCAGGTAGGTTTAGGGTGGTTTTGGGGTGGATATATGGTACTCAGTTTTTTTTTTTTTTTTTTTTTTTTTTGGGGGGGGTGGGATGATCCTGGACTTTTTGTGTTGTTTTTGACGTGTTTTGGGGTGTCCGTTGTGTTTCATTTGGTTTTCCATGGTCATCGTGTTGTAAAAGGGTAAATTGTGGGTTTTGGAGAACTTCAGGTAGGTTTAGGGGGACTTTTCGCGTGGATTCCTGGTATTTGGGGTTTTCTTCTGTTTTGGAGAGTGATCCTCTCCTTTCTTCGTGTGATTTTGAAGTGTTTTGGGGTTTCCGTTGCGTTTCGTTGAGTTCCTAATGCGTTTTATGGTGGTTGGGAGTGTGCTTTGGGATTAGGAGAACATCAGGTAGGTTTAGGGTGTCCTTGGGGTGGATCTATGGTATTTGGGGTTTTCTTCCAGTTTTGGGGGTGATGCCGTTCTTTTTTGGGGTGTTTTTAACGTGTTTTGGGGTCTCCGTTGGGTTTTGTTGTGTTCTCGTTGGTCATTATGTTAAATAGGTGTGGATTGTGGGTTTTGGAGAACATCAGGTAGGTTTAGGGTGGTTTTGGGGTGGATCTATGGTTTTGGCGTATTTTCTTCCAATTTTGGTGGTGATGCCGATATGTTTTGGGGTGTTTTTGACGTGTTTTGGGGTCTCCATTAGGTTTTGTTGTGTTCTCGTTTGTCATTATGTTAAATAGGAGTGGATTGTGGGTTTTGGAGAAGATCAGGTAGGTTTAGGGTGGTTTTGGGGTGGATCTATGGTTTTGGGGGATTTTCTTCCAGTTTTGGGGGTGATGCCGTTCTTGTTTGGGGTGTTTTTGACGTTTTTTGGGTCTCTGTTGGGTTTTGTTGGGTTCTCGTTGGTCATCGTGTTGGAAAAGGGTAAATTGTGGGTTTTGGAGAACATCAGGTAGGTTTCGGGTGGTTTTGGGGTGGATCTATGGTTTTGGCGGATTTTCTTCGAGTTTTGGGGGTGTTTTTGACGTGTTTTGGGGTCTCCATTAGGTTTTGTTGTGTTCTTGTTTGTCATTATGTTAAATAGGAGTGATTGTGGGTTTTGGAGAAGATCAGGTAGGTTTAGGGTGGTTTTGGGGTGGATCTATGGTTTTGGTGTATTTTCTTCCAGTTTTGGGGTTGATGTCGATATTTTTTGGAGTGTTTTTGACGTGTTTTGGGGTCTCCATTAGGTTTTGTTGGGTTCTTGTTTGTCATTATGTTTAATAGGTGTGGATTGTGGGTTTTGGAGAACATCAGGTAGGTTTCAGGTGGTTTTGGGGTGGATCTATGGTTTTGGCGTATTTTCTTCGAGCTTTGGGGGTGATGCCGTTCTTGTTTGGGGTGTTTTTGACGTTTTTTGGGGTCTCTGTTGGGTTTTGTTGGGTTCTCGTTGGTCATCGTGTTGTAAAAGGGTAAATTGTGGGTTTTGGAGAAGATCAGGTAGGTTTAGGGTGGTTTTGGGGTGGATCTATGGTTTTGGCGGATTTTCTTCCAGTTTTGGGTGTGATGCCATTTTTGTTTGGGGTGTTTTTTAAGGTTTTTGGGGTCTCTGTTTGGTTTTGTTGGGTTCTCGTTGGTCATCATGGTGGAAAAGTGTAAATTGTGGTTTTTGGAGAATATCAGGTAGTTTTAGGGTGGTTTTGGGGTGGATATATGGTAATCAGTTTTTTTTTTTTTTTTTTTGGGGTGGGGGGGGATGATCCTGGACTTTTTGTGTTGTTTTTGACGTGTTTTGGGGTGTCCGTTGTGTTTCATTTGGTTTTCCATGGTCATCGTGTTGTAAAATGGTAAATTGTGGGTTTTGGAGAACTTCAGGTAGGTTTAGGGGGACTTTTCGCGTGGATTCATGGTATTTGGGGTTTTCTTCTATTTTGGAGAGTGATCCTCTCCTTTCTTCGTGTGATTTTGAAGTGTTTTGGGGTTTCCGTTGCGTTTCGTTGAGTTCCTAATGCGTTTTATGGTGGTTGGGAGTGTGCTTTGGGATTAGGAGAACATCAGGTAGGTTTAGGGTGGTTTTGGGGTGGATCTATGGTTTTGGCGTATTTTCTTCCAGTTTTGGGGGTGATGCCGATATTTGTTGGGGTGTTTTTGACGTGTTTTGGGGTCTCCATTAGGTTTTGTTGTGTTCTTGTTTGTCATTATGTTAAATAGGAGTGGATTGTGGGTTTTGGAGAAGATCAGGTAGGTTTAGGGTGGTTTTGGGGTGGATCTATGGTTTTGGTGTATTTTCTTCCAGTTTTGGGGGTGATGCCGATAATGTTGGAGTGTTTTTGACGTGTTTTGGGGTCTCCATTAGGTTTTGTTGTGTTCTTGTTTGTCATTATGTTAAATAGGAGTGGATTGTGGGTTTTGGAGAAGATCAGGTAGGTTTAGGGTGGTTTTGGTGTGGATCTATGGTTTTGGCGGATTTTCTTCGAGTTTTGGGGGTGATGCCGTTCTTGTTTGGAGTGTTTTTGACGTTTTTTGGGGTCTTTGTTGGGTTTTGTTGGGTTCTCGTTGGTCATCGTGTTGGAAAAGGGTCAATTGTGGGTTTTGGAGAACATCAGGTAGGTTTAGGGTGTTTTTGGGGTGGATCTATGGTTTTGGCGGATTTTCTTCCAGTTTTGGGGGTGATGCCGTTCTTGTTTGGGGTGTTTTTGACGTTTTTTGGGGTCTCTGTTGGGTTTTGTTGGGTTCTCGTTGGTCATCATGGTGGAAAAGTGTAAATTGTGGGTTTTGGAGAACATCAGGTAGGTTTCGGGTGGTTTTGGGGTGGATCTATGGTTTTGGTGTATTTTCTTCCAGTTTTGGGGGTGATGCCGATATTTTTTGGGTTGTTTTTGACGTTTTTTGGCGTCTCTGTTGGGTTTTGTTGGGTTCTCGTTGGTCATCATGGTGGAAAAGAGTAAATTGTGGGTTTTGGAGAACATCAGGTAGGTTTCGGGTGGTTTTGGGGTGGGTCTATGGTTTTGGCGTATTTTCTTCCAGTTTTGGGGGTGATGCCGATATTTTTTGGTGTGTTTTTGACGTGTTTTGGGGTCTCCATTAGGTTTTGTTGGGTTCTTGTTTGTCATTATGTTAAATAGGTGTGGATTGTGGGTTTTGGAGAAGATCAGGTAGGTTTAGGGTGGTTTTGGGGTGGATCTATGGTTTTGGCGGATTTTCTTCCAGTTTTGGGGGTGATGCCGTTCTTGTTTGGGGTGTTTTTGACGTTTTTTGGGGTCTCCGTTGGGTTTTGTTGTGTTCTTGTTTGTCATTATATTAAATAGGAGTGGATTGTGGGTTTTGCAGAACATCAGGTAGGTTTAAGGGTTTTTTTAGGTTTAAATCCTGGCATTTTTTTTTATTATTATTATTTTTTTTTTTAGTATCTGGGTTGATTTTTGTGGTGTTTTTGATGTGTTTTGGGGTCTCCGTTGGGTTTCAGTTGGTTTTCCGTGGTCAGCATGTTGGAAAAGAGTAAATTGCTGGTTTTGGAGAACTTTGGTAGGTTTAGGGGGACTTTTCGCGTGGATTCCTGGTATTTGGGGTTTTCTTCTATTTTGGAGAGTGATCCTTTCCTTTCTTCGGGTGATTTTGAAGTGTTTTGGGGTTTCCGTTGCGTTTCGTTGAGTTCCTAATGTGTTTTATGGTGGTTGGGAGTGTGCTTTGGGATTAGGAGAACATCAGGTAGGTTTAGGGTGTCTTTGGTGTGGATCTATGGTATTTGGGGTTTTCTTCCAGTTTTGGGGGTGATGCCGTTCTTGTTTGGGGTGTTTTTGGCGTTTTTTGGGGTCTCTGTTTGGTTTTGTTGGGTTCTCGTTGGTCATGGTGTTGGAAAAGTGTAAATTGTTGTTTTTGAAGAACATCAGGTAGGTTTAGGGTGGTTTTGGGGTGGATCTATGTTATTTGGGGTTTTCTTCTATATTTTGGCGTGATCCTGTTCTTTTTTGTGTTGTTTTTGACGTGTTTTGGGGTCTCCGTTGGGTTTTGTTGGGTTCTCGTTGGTCATTATGGTCGAAAAGGGTAAATTGTGGGTTTTGGAGAACATCAGGTAGGTTTAGGGTGGTTTTGGGGTGGATCTATGGTTTTGGTGTATTTTCTTCCAGTTTTGGGGGTGATGCCGATATTTTTTGTGTTGTTTTTGACGTGTTTTGGGGTCTCCATTAGGTTTTGTTGTGTCCTTGTTCGTCATTATGTTAAATAGGAGTGGATTGTGGGTTTTGGAGAAGATCAGGTAGGTTTAGGGTGGTTTTGGGGTGGATCTATGGTTTTGGGGGATTTTCTTCCAGTTTTGGTGGTGATGCCGTTCTTGTTTGGGGTGTTTTTGACGTTTTTTGGGGTCTCTGTTGGGTTCTGTTGGGTTCTCGTTGGTCATCGTGTTGGAAAAGGGTAAATTGTGGGTTTTGGAGAACATCAGGTAGGTTTCGGGTGGTTTTGGGGTGGGTCTATGGTTTTGGCGTATTTTCTTCCAGTTTTGGGGGTGATGCCGATATTTTTTGGGGTGTTTTTGACGTGTTTTGGGGTCTCCATTAGGTTTTTTTGGGTTCTTGTTTGTCATTATGTTAAATAGGTGTGGATTGTGGGTTTTGGAGAAGATCAGGTAGGTTTCGGGTGGTTTTGGGGTGGATCTATGGTTTTGGCGGATTTTCTTCGAGTTTTGTGGGTGATGCCGTTCTTGTTTGGGGTGCTTTTGACGTTTTTTGGGGTCTCCGTTGGGTTTTGTTAGGCTCCTGTTTGTCATTATATTAAATAGGAGTGGATTGTGGGTTTTGGAGAACATCAGGTAGGTTTAAGGGTTTTTTTAGGTTTAAATCCTGGCATTTTTTTTTTTATTATTATTATTATTTTTTTTAGTATCTGGGTTGATTTTTGTGGTGTTTTTGATGTGTTTTGGGGTCTCCGTTGTGTTTCATTTGGTTTTCCGTGGTCAGCATGTTGGAAAAGAGTAAATTGCTGGTTTTGGAGAACTTCAGGTAGGTTTAGGGGGACTTTTCGCGTGGATTCCTGGTATTTGGGGTTTTCTTCTATTTTGGAGAGTGATCCTTTCCTTTCTTCGTGTGATTTTGAAGTGTTTTGTGGTTTCCGTTGCGTTTCGTTGAGTTCCTAATGTGTTTTATGGTGGTTGGGAGTGTGCTTTGGGATTAGGAGAACATCAGGTAGGTTTAGGGTGTCTTTGGGGTGGATCTATGGTATTTGGGGTTTTCTTCCAGTTTTGGGGGTGATGCCGTTCTTGTTTGGGGGTGTTTTTGACGTTTTTTGGGGTCTCTGTTGGGTTTTGTTGGGTTCTCGTTGGTCATGGTGTTGGAAAAGTTTAAATTGTTGTTTTGGGGTGGATCTATGGTTTTGGGGGATTTTCTTCCAGTTTTGGGGGTGATGCCATTTTTGTTTGGGGTGTTTTTTAAGGTTTTTGGGGTCTCTGTTTGGTTTTGTTGGGTTCTCGTTGGTCATCATGGTGGAAAAGTGTAAATTGTGGGTTTTGTAGAATATCAGGTAGGTTTAGGGTGGTTTTGGGGTGGATATATGGTACTCAGTTTTTTTTTTTTTTTTTTTTTTTTTTTTGGGGGGGGGGATGATCCTGGACTTTTTGTGTTGTTTTTGACGTGTTTTGGGGTGTCCGTTGTGTTTCATTTGGTTTTCCATGGTCTTCGTGTTGTAAAAGGGTAAATTGTGGGTTTTGGAGAACTTCAGGTAGGTTTAGGGGTACTTTTCGCGTGGATTCATGGTATTTGGGGTTTTCTTCTATTTTGGAGAGTGATCCTCTCCTTTCTTCGTGTGATTTTGAAGTGTTTTGGGGTTTCCGTTGCGTTTCGTTGAGTTCCTAATGCGTTTTATGTTGGTTGGGAGTGTGCTTTGGGATTAGGAGAACATCAGGTAGGTTTAGGGTGTCCTTGGGGTGGATCTATGGTATTTGGGGTTTTCTTCCAGTTTTGGGGGTGATGCCGTTCTTGTTTGGGGTGTTTTTAACGTGTTTTGGGGTCTCCGTTGGGTTTTGTTGGGTTCTCGTTGGTCATCATGTTGGAAAAGTGTAAATTGTGGGTTTTGGAGAACATCAGGTAGGTTTAGGGAGGTTTTGGGGTGGATCTATGGTTTTGGCGGATTTTCTTCCAGTTTTGGGGGTGATGCCGATATTTTTTGGGGTGTTTTTGACGTGTTTTGGCGTCTCCATTAGGTTTTGTTGTGTTCTTGTTGGTCATTATGTTAAATAGGAGTGGATTGTGGGTTTTGGAGAACATCAGGTAGGTTTAGGGTGGTTTTGGGGTGGATCTATGGTTTTGGGGGATTTTCTTCCAGTTTTGGGGGTGATGCCGTTCTTGTTTGGGGTGTTTTTGACGTTTTTTGGGGTCTCTGTTGGGTTTTGTTGGGTTCTCGTTGGTCATCATGGTGGAAAAGTGTAAATTGTGGGTTTTGGAGAACATCAGGTAGGTTTCGGGTGGTTTTGGGGTGGATCTATGGTTTTGGTGTATTTTCTTCCAGTTTTGGGGGTGATGCCGATATTTTTTGGGTTGTTTTTGACGTTTTTTGGCGTCTCTGTTGGGTTTTGTTGGGTTCTCGTTGGTCATCATGGTGGAAAAGAGTAAATTGTGGGTTTTGGAGAACATCAGGTAGGTTTCGGGTGGTTTTGGGGTGGGTCTATGGTTTTGGCGTATTTTCTTCCAGTTTTGGGGGTGATGCCGATATTTTTTGGTGTGTTTTTGATGTGTTTTGGGGTCTCCATTAGGTTTTGTTGGGTTCTTGTTTGTCATTATGTTAAATAGGTGTGGATTGTGGGTTTTGGAGAAGATCAGGTAGGTTTAGGGTGGTTTTGGGGTGGATCTATGGTTTTGGCGGATTTTCTTCCAGTTTTGGGGGTGATGCCGTTCTTGTTTGGGGTGTTTTTGACGTTTTTTGGGGTCTCCGTTGGGTTTTGTTGTGTTCTTGTTTGTCATTATATTAAATAGGAGTGGATTGTGGGTTTTGCAGAACATCAGGTAGGTTTAAGGGTTTTTTTAGGTTTAAATCCTGGCATTTTTTTTTATTATTATTATTTTTTTTTTTAGTATCTGGGTTGATTTTTGTGGTGTTTTTGATGTGTTTTGGGGTCTCCGTTGGGTTTCAGTTGGTTTTCCGTGGTCAGCATGTTGGAAAAGAGTAAATTGCTGGTTTTGGAGAACTTTGGTAGGTTTAGGGGGACTTTTCGCGTGGATTCCTGGTATTTGGGGTTTTCTTCTATTTTGGAGAGTGATCCTTTCCTTTCTTCGGGTGATTTTGAAGTGTTTTGGGGTTTCCGTTGCGTTTCGTTGAGTTCCTAATGTGTTTTATGGTGGTTGGGAGTGTGCTTTGGGATTAGGAGAACATCAGGTAGGTTTAGGGTGTCTTTGGTGTGGATCTATGGTATTTGGGGTTTTCTTCCAGTTTTGGGGGTGATGCCGTTCTTGTTTGGGGTGTTTTTGGCGTTTTTTGGGGTCTCTGTTTGGTTTTGTTGGGTTCTCGTTGGTCATGGTGTTGGAAAAGTGTAAATTGTTGTTTTTGAAGAACATCAGGTAGGTTTAGGGTGGTTTTGGGGTGGATCTATGTTATTTGGGGTTTTCTTCTATATTTTGGCGTGATCCTGTTCTTTTTTGTGTTGTTTTTGACGTGTTTTGGGGTCTCCGTTGGGTTTTGTTGGGTTCTCGTTGGTCATTATGGTCGAAAAGGGTAAATTGTGGGTTTTGGAGAACATCAGGTAGGTTTAGGGTGGTTTTGGGGTGGATCTATGGTTTTGGTGTATTTTCTTCCAGTTTTGGGGGTGATGCCGATATTTTTTGTGTTGTTTTTGACGTGTTTTGGGGTCTCCATTAGGTTTTGTTGTGTCCTTGTTCGTCATTATGTTAAATAGGAGTGGATTGTGGGTTTTGGAGAAGATCAGGTAGGTTTAGGGTGGTTTTGGGGTGGATCTATGGTTTTGGGGGATTTTCTTCCAGTTTTGGTGGTGATGCCGTTCTTGTTTGGGGTGTTTTTGACGTTTTTTGGGGTCTCTGTTGGGTTCTGTTGGGTTCTCGTTGGTCATCGTGTTGGAAAAGGGTAAATTGTGGGTTTTGGAGAACATCAGGTAGGTTTCGGGTGGTTTTGGGGTGGGTCTATGGTTTTGGCGTATTTTCTTCCAGTTTTGGGGGTGATGCCGATATTTTTTGGGGTGTTTTTGACGTGTTTTGGGGTCTCCATTAGGTTTTTTTGGGTTCTTGTTTGTCATTATGTTAAATAGGTGTGGATTGTGGGTTTTGGAGAAGATCAGGTAGGTTTCGGGTGGTTTTGGGGTGGATCTATGGTTTTGGCGGATTTTCTTCCATTTTTGTGGGTGATGCCGTTCTTGTTTGGGGTGCTTTTGACGTTTTTTGGGGTCTCCGTTGGGTTTTGTTAGGCTCCTGTTTGTCATTATATTAAATAGGAGTGGATTGTGGGTTTTGGAGAACATCAGGTAGGTTTAAGGGTTTTTTTAGGTTTAAATCCTGGCATTTTTTTTTTTATTATTATTATTATTTTTTTTAGTATCTGGGTTGATTTTTGTGGTGTTTTTGATGTGTTTTGGGGTCTCCGTTGTGTTTCATTTGGTTTTCCGTGGTCAGCATGTTGGAAAAGAGTAAATTGCTGGTTTTGGAGAACTTCAGGTAGGTTTAGGGGGACTTTTCGCGTGGATTCCTGGTATTTGGGGTTTTCTTCTATTTTGGAGAGTGATCCTTTCCTTTCTTCGTGTGATTTTGAAGTGTTTTGTGGTTTCCGTTGCGTTTCGTTGAGTTCCTAATGTGTTTTATGGTGGTTGGGAGTGTGCTTTGGGATTAGGAGAACATCAGGTAGGTTTAGGGTGTCTTTGGGGTGGATCTATGGTATTTGGGGTTTTCTTCCAGTTTTGGGGGTGATGCCGTTCTTGTTTGGGGGTGTTTTTGACGTTTTTTGGGGTCTCTGTTGGGTTTTGTTGGGTTCTCGTTGGTCATGGTGTTGGAAAAGTTTAAATTGTTGTTTTGGGGTGGATCTATGGTTTTGGGGGATTTTCTTCCAGTTTTGGGGGTGATGCCATTTTTGTTTGGGGTGTTTTTTAAGGTTTTTGGGGTCTCTGTTTGGTTTTGTTGGGTTCTCGTTGGTCATCATGGTGGAAAAGTGTAAATTGTGGGTTTTGTAGAATATCAGGTAGGTTTAGGGTGGTTTTGGGGTGGATATATGGTACTCAGTTTTTTTTTTTTTTTTTTTTTTTTTTTTTTGGGGGGGGGGATGATCCTGGACTTTTTGTGTTGTTTTTGACGTGTTTTGGGGTGTCCGTTGTGTTTCATTTGGTTTTCCATGGTCTTCGTGTTGTAAAAGGGTAAATTGTGGGTTTTGGAGAACTTCAGGTAGGTTTAGGGGTACTTTTCGCGTGGATTCATGGTATTTGGGGTTTTCTTCTATTTTGGAGAGTGATCCTCTCCTTTCTTCGTGTGATTTTGAAGTGTTTTGGGGTTTCCGTTGCGTTTCGTTGAGTTCCTAATGCGTTTTATGTTGGTTGGGAGTGTGCTTTGGGATTAGGAGAACATCAGGTAGGTTTAGGGTGTCCTTGGGGTGGATCTATGGTATTTGGGGTTTTCTTCCAGTTTTGGGGGTGATGCCGTTCTTGTTTGGGGTGTTTTTAACGTGTTTTGGGGTCTCCGTTGGGTTTTGTTGGGTTCTCGTTGGTCATCATGTTGGAAAAGTGTAAATTGTGGGTTTTGGAGAACATCAGGTAGGTTTAGGGAGGTTTTGGGGTGGATCTATGGTTTTGGCGGATTTTCTTCCAGTTTTGGGGGTGATGCCGATATTTTTTGGGGTGTTTTTGACGTGTTTTGGCGTCTCCATTAGGTTTTGTTGTGTTCTTGTTGGTCATTATGTTAAATAGGAGTGGATTGTGGGTTTTGGAGAACATCAGGTAGGTTTAGGGTGGTTTTGGGGTGGATCTATGGTTTTGGGGGATTTTCTTCCAGTTTTGGGGGTGATGCCGTTCTTGTTTGGGGTGTTTTTGACGTTTTTTGGGGTCTCCGTTTGGTTTTGTTGGGTTCTCGTTGGTCATCGTGTTGGAAAAGGGTAAATTGTGGGTTTTGGAGAACATCAGGTAGGTTTCGGGTGGTTTTGGGGTGGGTCTATGGTTTTGGCGTATTTTCTTCCAGTTTTGGGGGTGATGCCGATATTTTTTGGGGTGTTTTTGACGTGTTTTGGGGTCTCCATTAGGTTTTTTTGGGTTCTTGTTTGTCATTATGTTAAATAGGTGTGGATTGTGGGTTTTGGAGAAGATCAGGTAGGTTTCGGGTGGTTTTGGGGTGGATCTATGGTTTTGGCGGATTTTCTTCGAGTTTTGTGGGTGATGCCGTTCTTGTTTGGGGTGCTTTTGACGTTTTTTGGGGTCTCCGTTGGGTTTTGTTAGGCTCTTGTTTGTCATTATATTAAATAGGAGTGGATTGTGGGTTTTGGAGAACATCAGGTAGGTTTAAGGGTTTTTTTAGGTTTAAATCCTGGCATTTTTTTTTTTATTATTATTATTTTTTTTTTTAGTATCTGGGTTGATTTTTGTGGTGTTTTTGATGTGTTTTGGGGTCTCCGTTGAGTTTCATTTGGTTTTCCGTGGTCAGCATGTTGGAAAAGAGTAAATTGCTGGTTTTGGAGAACTTCAGGTAGGTTTAGGGGGACTTTTCGCGTGGATTCCTGGTATTTGGGGTTTTCTTCTATTTTGGAGAGTGATCCTCTCCTTTCTTCGGGTGATTTTGAAGTGTTTTGGGGTTTCCGTTGCGTTTCGTTGAGTTCCTAATGTGTTTTATGGTGGTTGGGAGTGTGCTTTGGGATTAGGAGAACATCAGGTAGGTTTAGGGTGTCTTTGGGGTGGATCTATGGTATTTGGGGTTTTCTTCCAGTTTTGGGGGTGATGCCGTTCTTGTTTGGGGTGTTTTTGACGTTTTTTGGGGTCTCTGTTGGGTTTTGTTGGGTTCTCGTTGGTCATGGTGTTGGAAAAGTTTAAATTGTTGTTTTGGGGTGGATCTATGGTTTTGGGGGATTTTCTTCCAGTTTTGGGGGTGATGCCATTTTTGTTTGGGGTGTTTTTTAAGGTTTTTGGGGTCTCTGTTTGGTTTTGTTGGGTTCTCGTTGGTCATCATGGTGGAAAAGTGTAAATTGTGGGTTTTGTAGAATATCAGGTAGGTTTAGGGTGGTTTTGGGGTGGATATATGGTACTCAGTTTTTTTTTTTTTTTTTTTTTTTTTTGGGGGGGGGGGATGATCCTGGACTTTTTGTGTTGTTTTTGACGTGTTTTGGGGTCTCCGTTGTGTTTCATTTGGTTTTCCATGGTCTTCGTGTTGTAAAAGGGTAAATTGTGGGTTTTGGAGAACTTCAGGTAGGTTTAGGGGTACTTTTCGCGTGGATTCATGGTATTTGGGGTTTTCTTCTATTTTGGAGAGTGATCCTCTCCTTTCTTCGTGTGATTTTGAAGTGTTTTGGGGTTTCCGTTGCGTTTCGTTGAGTTCCTAATGCGTTTTATGTTGGTTGGGAGTGTGCTTTGGGATTAGGAGAACATCAGGTAGGTTTAGGGTGTCCTTGGGGTGGATCTATGGTATTTGGGGTTTTCTTCCAGTTTTGGGGGTGATGCCGTTCTTGTTTGGGGTGTTTTTAACGTGTTTTGGGGTCTCCGTTGGGTTTTGTTGGGTTCTCGTTGGTCATCATGTTGGAAAAGTGTAAATTGTGGGTTTTGGAGAACATCAGGTAGGTTTAGGGAGGTTTTGGGGTGGATCTATGGTTTTGGCGGATTTTCTTCCAGTTTTGGGGGTGATGCCGATATTTTTTGGGGTGTTTTTGACGTGTTTTGGCGTCTCCATTAGGTTTTGTTGTGTTCTTGTTGGTCATTATGTTAAATAGGAGTGGATTGTGGGTTTTGGAGAAGATCAGGTAGGTTTAGGGTGGTTTTGGTGTGGATCTATGGTTTTGGGGGATTTTCTTCCAGTTTTGGGGGTGATGCCGTTCTTGTTTGGGGTGTTTTTGACGTTTTTTGGGGTCTCCGTTTGGTTTTGTTGGGTTCTCGTTGGTCATCGTGTTGGAAAAGGGTAAATTGTGGGTTTTGGAGAACATCAGGTAGGTTTCGGGTGGTTTTGGGGTGGGTCTATGGTTTTGGCGTATTTTCTTCCAGTTTTGGGGGTGATGCCGATATTTTTTGGGGTGTTTTTGACGTGTTTTGGGGTCTCCATTAGGTTTTTTTGGGTTCTTGTTTGTCATTATGTTAAATAGGTGTGGATTGTGGGTTTTGGAGAAGATCAGGTAGGTTTCGGGTGGTTTTGGGGTGGATCTATGGTTTTGGCGGATTTTCTTCGAGTTTTGTGGGTGATGCCGTTCTTGTTTGGGGTGCTTTTGACGTTTTTTGGGGTCTCCGTTGGGTTTTGTTAGGCTCTTGTTTGTCATTATATTAAATAGGAGTGGATTGTGGGTTTTGGAGAACATCAGGTAGGTTTAAGGGTTTTTTTAGGTTTAAATCCTGGCATTTTTTTTTTTATTATTATTATTATTTTTTTTAGTATCTGGGTTGATTTTTGTGGTGTTTTTGATGTGTTTTGGGGTCTCCGTTGAGTTTCATTTGGTTTTCCGTGGTCAGCATGTTGGAAAAGAGTAAATTGCTGGTTTTGGAGAACTTCAGGTAGGTTTAGGGGGACTTTTCGTGTGGATTCCTGGTATTTGGGGTTTTCTTCTATTTTGGAGAGTGATCCTTTCCTTTCTTCGGGTGATTTTGAAGTGTTTTGGGGTTTCCGTTGCGTTTCGTTGAGTTCCTAATGTGTTTTATGGTGGTTGGGAGTGTGCTTTGGGATTAGGAGAACATCAGGTAGGTTTAGGGTGTCTTTGGGGTGGATCTATGGTATTTGGGGTTTTCTTCCAGTTTTGGGGGTGATGCCGTTCTTGTTTGGGGTGTTTTTGACGTTTTTTGGGGTCTCTGTTGGTTTTTGTTGGGTTCTCGTTGGTCATGGTGTTGGAAAAGTTTAAATTGTTGTTTTGGGGTGGATTTATGGTTTTGGGGGATTTTCTTCCAGTTTTGGGGGTGATGCCATTTTTGTTTGGGGTGTTTTTTAAGGTTTTTGGGGTCTCTGTTTGGTTTTGTTGGGTTCTCGTTGGTCATCATGGTGGAAAAGTGTAAATTGTGGGTTTTGTAGAATATCAGGTAGGTTTAGGGTGGTTTTGGGGTGGATATATGGTACTCAGTTTTTTTTTTTTTTTTTTTTTTTTTTTGGGGGGGGGGATGATCCTGGACTTTTTGTGTTGTTTTTGACGTGTTTTGGGGTCTCCGTTGTGTTTCATTTGGTTTTCCATGGTCTTCGTGTTGTAAAAGGGTAAATTGTGGGTTTTGGAGAACTTCAGGTAGGTTTAGGGGTACTTTTCGCGTGGATTCATGGTATTTGGGGTTTTCTTCTATTTTGGAGAGTGATCCTCTCCTTTCTTCGTGTGATTTTGAAGTGTTTTGGGGTTTCCGTTGCGTTTCGTTGAGTTCCTAATGCGTTTTATGTTGGTTGGGAGTGTGCTTTGGGATTAGGAGAACATCAGGTAGGTTTAGGGTGTCCTTGGGGTGGATCTATGGTATTTGGGGTTTCCTTCCAGTTTTGGGGGTGATGCCGTTCTTGTTTGGGGTGTTTTTAACGTGTTTTGGGGTCTCCGTTGGGTTTTGTTGGGTTCTCGTTGGTCATCATGTTGGAAAAGGGTAAATTGTGGGTTTTGGAGAACATCAGGTAGGTTTAGGGAGGTTTTGGGGTGGATCTATGGTTTTGGCGGATTTTCTTCCAGTTTTGGGGGTGATGCCGATATTTTTTGGGGTGTTTTTGACGTGTTTTGGGGTCTCCATTAGGTTTTGTTGTGTTCTTGTTGGTCATTATGTTAAATAGGAGTGGATTGTGGGTTTTGGAGAACATCAGGTAGGTTTAGGGTGGTTTTGGGGTGGATCTATGGTTTTGGCGGATTTTCTTCCAGTTTTGGGGGTGATGCCGATATTTTTTGGGGTGTTTTTGACGTGTTTTGGGGTCTCCATTAGGTTTTGTTGTGTTCTTGTTTGTCATTATGTTAAATAGGAGTGGATTGTGGGTTTTGGAGAAGATCAGGTAGGTTTAGGGTGGTTTTGGGGTGGATCTATGGTTTTGGCGTATTTTCTTCCAGTTTTGGGGGTGATGCCGTTCTTGTTTGGGGTGTTTTTCACGTTTTTTGGGGTCTCTGTTGGGTTTTGTTGGGTTCTCGTTGGTCATCGTGTTGGAAAAGGGTAAATTGTTGGTTTTGGAGAACATCAGGTAGGTTTCGGGTGGTTTTGGGGTGGATCTATGGTTTTGGGGGATTTTCTTCCAGTTTTGGGTGTGATGCCATTTTTGTTTGGGGTGTTTTTTAAGGTTTTTGGGGTCTCTGTTTGGTTTTGTTGGGTTCTCGTTGGTCATCATGGTGGAAAAGTGTTAATTGTGGGTTTTGTAGAATATCAGGTAGGTTTAGGGTGGTTTTGGGGTGGATATATTGTAATCATTTTTTTTTTTTTTTTTTTTTTTTGGGGGGGAGGGATGATCCTGGACTTTTTGTGTTGTTTTTGACGTGTTTTGGGGTCTCCGTTGTGTTTCATTTGGTTTTCCATGGTCTTCGTGTTGTAAAAGGGTAAATTGTGGGTTTTGGAGAACTTCAGGTAGGTTTAGGGGGACTTTTCGCGTGGATTCCTGGTATTTGGGGTTTTCTTCTATTTTGGAGAGTGATCCTCTCCTTTCTTCGTGTGATTTTGAAGTGTTTTGGGGTTTCCGTTGCGTTTCGTTGAGTTCCTAATGCGTTTTATGGTGGTTGGGTGTGCGCTTTGGGATTAGGAGAACATCAGGTAGGTTTAGGGAGGTTTTGGGGTGGATTTATGGTTTTGGCGGATTTTCTTCCAGTTTTGGGGGTGATGCCGATATTTTTTGGGGTGTTTTTGACTTGTTTTGGGGTCTCCATTAGGTTTTGTTGGGTTCTTGTTTGTCATTATGTTAAATAGGAGTGGATTGTGGGTTTTGGAGAACATCAGGTAGGTTTAGGGTGGTTTTGGGGTGGATCTATGGTTTTGGGGGATTTTCTTCTAGTTTTGGGGGTGATGCCGTTCTTGTTTGGGGTGTTTTTGACGTTTTATGGGGTCTCTGTTTGGTTTTGTTGGGTTCTCGTTGGTCATCGTGTTGGAAAAGGGTAAATTGTGGGTTTTGGAGAACATCAGGTAGGTTTCGGGTGGTTTTGGGGTGGATCTATGGTTTTGGCGTATTTTCTTCCAGTTTTGGGTGTGATGCCGATATTTTTTGGGGTGTTTTTGACGTGTTTTGTGGTCTCCATTAGGTTTTGTTGGGTTCTTGTTTGTCAATATGTTAAATAGGAGTGGATTGTGGGTTTTGGAGAAGATCAGTAGGTTTAGGGTGGTTTTGGGGTGGATCTATGGTTTTGGCGGATTTTCTTCCAGTTTTGGGGGTGATGCCGTTCGTGTTTGGGGTGTTTTTTAATGTTTTTGGGGTCTCTGTTTGGTTTTGTTGGGTTCTCGTTGGTCATCATGGTGGAAACGTGTAAATTGTGGGGTTTTGTAGAACATCAGGTAGGTTTAGGGTTGTTTTGGGGTGGATATATGGTACTCAGGTTTTTTTTTTTTTTTTTTTTTTGGGGGGGGGGGGTATGATCCTGGAGTTTTTGTGTTGTTTTTGACGTGTTTTGGGGTCTTTGTTGGGTTTTGTTGTGTTCTCGTTGGTCATTATGTTAAATAGGAGTGGATTGTGGGTTTTGGAGAACATCAGGTAGGTTTAGTGTGGTTTTGGGGTGGATCTATGGTTTTGGCGGATTTTCTTCCAGTTTTGGGGGTGATGCCGTTCTTGTTTGGGGTGCTTTTGACGTTTTTTGGGGTATCTGTTTGGTTTTGTTGGGTTCTCGTTGGTCATCATAGTGGAAAAGTGTATAAATTGTGGGTTTTGGAGAACATCAGGTAGGTTTCGGGTGGTTTTGGGGTGGATCTATCGTTTTGGTGTATTTTCTTCCAATTTTGGGGGTGATGCCGATATTTTTTGTGTTGTTTTTGACGTGTTTTGGGGTCTCTGTTTGGTTTTGTTGTGTTCTTGTTTGTCATTATGTTAAATAGGAGTGGATTGTGGGTTTGGAGAAGTTCAGGTAGGTTTAGGGTGGTTTTGGTGTGGATCTATGGTTTTGGCGGATTTTCTTCCAGTTTTGGGGTGATGCCGATATTTTTTGGGGTGTTTTTGACGTTTTTTGGGGTCTCTGTTGGGTTTTGTTGTGTTTTTGTTTGTCATTATGTTAAATAGGAGTGGATTGTGGGTTTTGGAGAACATCAGGTAGGTTTCGGGTGGTTTTGGGGTGGATCTATGGTTTTGGCGGATTTTCTTCCAGTTTTGGGGGTGATGCCGATATTTTTTGGGGTGTTTTTGACGTTTTTTGGGGTCTCTGTATGGTTTTGTTGGGTTCTCGTTGGTCATCGTGTTGGAAAAGTGTAAATTGTGGGTTTTGGAGAACATCAGGTAGGTTTAGGGTGGTTTTGGGGTGGATCTATGGTTTTGGCGTATTTTCTTCCAGGTTTGGGGGTGATGCCGATATTTTTTGGGGTGTTTTTGACGTGTTTTGTG
>NW_028136904.1:5000-89077 GCF_965140915.1 Aythya marila | reverse complement strand
CTACCTGAAGATCTCCAAAACCCACAATTTACCATTTTCCACCATGATGACAATGCAAAACCCAACGAAACCCAACGGAGACCCCCAAACACGTCAAATACACAACAAAATCAACTCAGATCCATAAAAAAAAAAAAAAAAAAACGCCATGGTATAAAACCAAAAAACCCTTAAACATACCTTATGATATCCAAAACCCACAATCCACACCTATTTAACATAATGACAAACAAGAACCCAACAAAACCCAACGGAGACCCCAAAACACGTCAAAAACACCCCAAACAAGAACGGGATCACCCAAAGTACTGGAAGAAAATCCACCAATACCATAGATCCAATCACAAAACCACCCTAAACCTACCTGATGTTCTCCAAAACCCCACAATCCACTCCTATTTAACATTATGACAAACGAGAACCCAACAAAACCTAATGGAGACCCCAAAACACGTCAAAAACACCCCAAACAAGAACGGCATCACCCCCAAAACTGGAAGAAAATACGCCAAAACCATAGATCCACCCCAAAACCACCCTAAACCTACCTGATGTTCTCCAAAACCCACGATCCACTCCTATTTAACATAATGACCAACAAGAACACAACAAAAGCCAACGGAGACCCCAAAACACGTCAAAAACACCCCAAAAAAGAACAGGATCACACCAAAAAATAGAAGAAAACCCCAAATACCATAGATCCACCCCAAAGACACCCTAAACCTACCTGATGTTCTCCTAATCCCAAAGCACACTCCCAACCACCATAAAATCATTAGGAACTCAACAAAACGCAACGGAAACCCCAAAACACTTCAAAATCACCCGAAGAAAGGAGAGGATCACTCTCCAAAATAGAAGAAAAGCCCAAATACCATGAATCCACGCGAAAAGTCCCCTTAAACCTACCTGAAGTTCTCCAAAACCAGCAATTTACCCTTTTCCACCATGAGGACCATGGAAAACCAAACGAAACCCAACAGAGACCCCCAAACACGTCAAAAACACACCAAAAACAACCCAGATCCTAAAAAAAAAAAAAAAAAAAATGCCAGGATTTAACCCTAAAGAAACCCTTAAACCTACCTGATGTTCTGCAAAACCCACAATCCACTCCTATTTAACATTCTGACAAACAAGAACCCAACAAAACCTAATGGAGACCCCAAAACACGTCAAAAACACCCCAAAAAATATCGGCATCACCCCCAAAACTGGAAGAAAATACGCCAAAACCATAGATCCACCCCAAAACCACCCTACACCTACCTGATGTTCTCCAAAACCCACAATTTACCATTTTCCACCATGATGACAACGGAAAACCCAACAAAACCCAAAGGAGACCACAAAACACGTCAAAAACACGCCAAAAAAGAACTGGATCAGAAGAAAAAACAAAAACAAAAACCATGAATTTCCCCACTAAACCACCCTAAACTCACCTGATCTTCTCCAAATCTCACATTTCACTCCCATTCACCATGATGACCAACAAGAACCCAACAAAACCCAACGGAGACCACAAAACACCTCAAAAACACCACAAAAAAGAATAGGATCACCCCAGAAAACACAAGAAAACCCCAAGAAGCCATAGATCCACCCCATATGTCCCCCTAAACCTACCTGATGTTCTCCAAATCCCAAAGTCCACTCCCAACCACCATAAAACCCATTAGGAACCCAACAAAACCCAACGGAGACACCAAAACACGGCATAAACACCCCAAAAAAGAACAGGATCATCCCAAAATAAGAGAAGAAAACCCCCAAAGCCATAGATCCACCCCAAAAGTCCCCCTAAACCTACCTGATGTTCTCCAAAACCCACAATTTACCATTTTCCACCATGATGACAATGGAAAACCCAGCGAAACCCAACAGAGACCCCAAAACACGTCAAAGACACCCCAAAAAATAACACGATCACCCCCAAAAATGAAAGAAAACACCCAGAACCATAGATCCATCCTCAAACCACCCTAAACCTACCTGATGTTCTCCATAACCCGCAATTTACCCTTTTCCACCACGATGAAAACGGAAAACCCAACAAAACACCCCAAAAAAGATCGGGACCACCCCAAAAACAGAAGAAAACCCTAAAAAAAAAAAAAACAAAAAAAAAAAACAGAAGAAATCCCCCAAAGCCATAGATTCACACCCCCAAATTCCTTAAACTCACCTGATGTTCTCCAAAACCCACAATTTACCCTTTTTCACCATGATGACCGAGAACCCAACAAAACCCAAAAGACAACCCTAAACACCTAAAAAACTTCCCAAAAAAGAATGGGACCAGCCAAAAAAAAACAGAAGAAAACCCCAAAAACCATGAATCTGCCCCAAAAGTCCCCCTAAACCTACCTGAAGTTCTCCAAAACCCACTATTTACCTTTTCCACCACGATGACAAAGGAAAACCCAACGAAACCCGTCGGAGACCCCATAACACGTCAAAAACACGCCAAAAAAGAACTGGATCAGAAGAAAAAAAAAAAAAAGAAAAAAAAAAAGTATGAATTTTCCCCCAATACCACCCTAAACTCACCTAATCTTCTCCAAAACCCACAATCCACTCCCATTTACCTTATCGACCAACGAGAACACAACGAAACCCAACGGAGACCACAAAACACGTCAAAAACACCCCAAAAAAGAACAGGATCACCCCAAAAAACAGAAGAAAATGCCAAATACCATGAATCCAACCGAAAAGTCCCCCTAAACCTACCTGATGTTCTCCAAAACCCGCAATTTAAAATTTTCCACCACGATAACAACGGAAAACCCAACAAAACACCACAAAAAAGAATGGGACTACCCCAAAAAAAGAAGATAACCCTAAAAAAAAACAGAAGAAATCCCCCAAAATCATAGATTCACCCCCCAAAAATCCTTAAAATCACCTGATGTTCTCCAAAATCCACAATTTACCCTTTTCCCCCATAATGACTGAGAACCAAAAAAAACAAAACGGAGACCCCAAAACACGTCAAAAACACCCCCAAACAAGAACAGGATCACCCCAAAACGAAAGAAAACCCCAAAAACCATAGATCCATCCCAAAAGTCCCCCTTAACATACCTGATGTTCTCCAAAACCCACAATTTACCCTTTTCCACCACGATGACAAGGGAAACCCAACAAAACCCAACGGAGATCCCAAAATATGCCAAAAACACCACAAAAAGAATAGGATCACACCCAAAAAAGAAAGAAAATTCCCAAAACCATAGATCCACCCCCCAAAAATCCTTAAACTCACCTGATGTTCTCCAAAACCCACAACTTACCCTTTTCCATCATGATGACCACGGAAAACCCAACGAAACCCAACGGAGACCCCAAAACACGTCAAAAACACACCAAAATCAACTCAGATCCTAAAAAAAAAAAAAAAAATGCCATGATTTAACCCTAAAAAAACCCTTAAACCTACCTGATGTTCTGCAAAACCCACAATCCACTCCTATTTAACATAATGACAAACAAGAACCCAACAAAACCTAATGGAGACCCCAAAACACGTCAAAAACACCCCAAAAAATATCGGCATCACCCCCAAAACTGGAGGAAAACACGCCAAAACCATAGATCCACCCCAAAACAACCCTAAACCTACCTGATGTTCTCCAAAACCCACAATTTACCCTTTTCCACCGTGATGACCACGGAAAACCCAACGAAACACAACAGAGACACAAAAAAATCAAAAAAAAAAAAACAAAATCAACCCAGATCTTAAAAAAAAAACAACAACAACAAAAAAAAAAACGCCATGATATAACCCCCAAAAAAACTAAAACCTACCTGATGTTCTCCAAAACCCACAATCCACACCTATTTAACATATTGCCCAACAAGAAAACAACAAAACCCAACGGAGACCCCAAAACACCTTATAAACACCCCAAACAAGAACAGGATCACCCCAAAACGAAAAAAAACCCAAATACCATGAATCCACCCCAAACGTCCCCCTTAACCTACCTGATGTTCTCCAAAACCCACTATTTACCATTTTCCAACATGATGACAACGGAAAATGCAACGAAACCCAACAGAGACCCCAAAACACGTCAAAAACACGCCAAAAAGGAACTGGATCAGTAGAAAAAAAAAAAACAAAACCATGATTTTCCCCCAAAACCACCCTAAGCTCACCTGATCTTCTCCAAACCCCACAGTCCACTCCCATTGACCTTAACGACAAACGACAACCCAACGAAACCCAACAGAGACACCAAAACATGTCAAAAACACACCAAAAAAGAACAAGATCACCCCCCAAAAAAAAGAAGAAAAACGCAAATACCATGAATCCACCCCAAAAGTCCCATTAAAACCACCTGAAGTTCTCCAAAACCCGCAATTTACCCTTTTCCACCATGATGACCACGGAAAACCCAACAAAATCCAACGGAGACACCAAAACACGTCAAAAACACCACAAAAAGAATAGGATCACCCCCAAAAACGAAAGAAAATACCCAAAACCATTGATCCACCCCCCAAAAATCCTTAAACTCACCTGAATTTCTCCAAAACCCACAATTTACATTTTACCACCACGATGACAAAGGAAAAATCAACAAAACCAATCGGAGAACCCAAAACACGTCAAAATAACGCCAAAAAAGAACAGGATCAGAAGAAAAAAAAAAAAACAAAACGTATGAACTTTCCCCCAATACCACCTTAAACTCACCTACTCTTCTCCAAAACCCACAATCCACTCCCATTTAACTTAACGACCAACGAGAACCCAACGAAACCCAACAGAGACCACAAAACACGTCAAAAACACCCCAAAAAAGAACAGGATCACGCAAAAAATAGAAGAAAACCCCAAATACCATGAATCACACCCCCTTCCAAAAAAAAACCCGAATACCATAGATCTACCCCAAAAGCACCCTAAACCTACCTGATGTTCTCCAAAACCCACAATCCACACCTATTTAACATAATGACAAACAAGAACACAACAAAACCCAACGGAGACCCCAAAACACATCAAAGTCACCCCAAACAAGAACGGGATCACCCCCAAAACGGAAGAAAATCCCCCAAAAACATAGATCCACCCCAAAACCACCCTACACCTTCATCATGTTCTCCAAAACCCAAAATTTAGCCTTTTCCACAATGATTACCACGGAATGCACAACGAAAGCAAACGGAGACCCCAAAACACGTCAACATCGCCCCAAAAAAGAAGGGGATCATCCCAAAATCTGGAAGAAAATCCCCCCAAAACACAGATCCACCCCAAAACCATCCTAAACCTACCCGATGTTCTCCAAAACCCACAATCCACTCCTATTTAACATAATGACCAACAAGAACACAACAAAACCCAACGGAGACCCCAAAACACGTCAAAGTCACCCCAAACAAGAACGGGATCACCCCCAAAACGGAAGAAAATCCCCCAAAACCATAGATCCACCCCAAAACCACCCTACACCTTCATCATGTTCTCCAAAACCCAAAATTTAGCCCTTTCCACAATGACTACCACGGAATGCACAACGAAAGCAAACGGAGACCCCAAAACACATCAACATCGCCCCAAAAAAGAAGGGGATCATCCCAAAATCAGGAAGAAAATCCCCCAAAAACACAGATCCACCCCAAAACAATCCTAAACCTACCTGAAGATCTCCAAAACCCACAATTTACCATTTTCCACCATGATGACAATGCAAAACCCAACGAAACCCAACGGAGACCCCCAAACACGTCAAATACACAACAAAATCAACTCAGATCCATAAAAAAAAAAAAAAAAAAAACGCCATGGTATAAAACCAAAAAACCCTTAAACATACCTTATGATATCCAAAACCCACAATCCACACCTATTTAACATAATGACAAACAAGAACCCAACAAAACCCAACGGAGACCCCAAAACACGTCAAAAACACCCCAAACAAGAACGGGATCACCCAAAGTACTGGAAGAAAATCCACCAATACCATAGATCCAATCACAAAACCACCCTAAACCTACCTGATGTTCTCCAAAACCCACAATCCACTCCTATTTAACATTATGACAAACGAGAACCCAACAAAACCTAATGGAGACCCCAAAACACGTCAAAAACACCCCAAACAAGAACGGCATCACCCCCAAAACTGGAAGAAAATACGCCAAAACCATAGATCCACCCCAAAACCACCCTAAACCTACCTGATGTTCTCCAAAACCCACGATCCACTCCTATTTAACATAATGACCAACAAGAACACAACAAAAGCCAACGGAGACCCCAAAACACGTCAAAAACACCCCAAAAAAGAACAGGATCACACCAAAAAATAGAAGAAAACCCCAAATACCATAGATCCACCCCAAAGACACCCTAAACCTACCTGATGTTCTCCTAATCCCAAAGCACACTCCCAACCACCATAAAATCATTAGGAACTCAACAAAACGCAACGGAAACCCCAAAACACTTCAAAATCACCCGAAGAAAGGAGAGGATCACTCTCCAAAATAGAAGAAACGCCCAAATACCATGAATCCACGCGAAAAGTCCCCTTAAACCTACCTGAAGTTCTCCAAAACCAGCAATTTACCCTTTTCCACCATGAGGACCATGGAAAACCAAACGAAACCCAACAGAGACCCCCAAACACGTCAAAAACACACCAAAAACAACCCAGATCCTAAAAAAAAAAAAAAAAAAAATGCCAGGATTTAACCCTAAAGAAACCCTTAAACCTACCTGATGTTCTGCAAAACCCACAATCCACTCCTATTTAACATTCTGACAAACAAGAACCCAACAAAACCTAATGGAGACCCCAAAACACGTCAAAAACACCCCAAAAAATATCGGCATCACCCCCAAAACTGGAAGAAAATACGCCAAAACCATAGATCCACCCCAAAACCACCCTACACCTACCTGATGTTCTCCAAAACCCACAATTTACCATTTTCCACCATGATGACAACGGAAAACCCAACAAAACCCAAAGGAGACCACAAAACACGTCAAAAACACGCCAAAAAAGAACTGGATCAGAAGAAAAAACAAAAACAAAAACCATGAATTTCCCCACTAAACCACCCTAAACTCACCTGATCTTCTCCAAATCTCACATTTCACTCCCATTCACCATGATGACCAACAAGAACCCAACAAAACCCAACGGAGACCACAAAACACCTCAAAAACACCACAAAAAAGAATAGGATCACCCCAGAAAACACAAGAAAACCCCAAGAAGCCATAGATCCACCCCATATGTCCCCCTAAACCTACCTGATGTTCTCCAAATCCCAAAGTCCACTCCCAACCACCATAAAACCCATTAGGAACCCAACAAAACCCAACGGAGACACCAAAACACGGCATAAACACCCCAAAAAAGAACAGGATCATCCCAAAATAAGAGAAGAAAACCCCCAAAGCCATAGATCCACCCCAAAAGTCCCCCTAAACCTACCTGATGTTCTCCAAAACCCACAATTTACCATTTTCCACCATGATGACAATGGAAAACCCAGCGAAACCCAACAGAGACCCCAAAACACGTCAAAGACACCCCAAAAAATAACACGATCACCCCCAAAAATGAAAGAAAACACCCAGAACCATAGATCCATCCTCAAACCACCCTAAACCTACCTGATGTTCTCCATAACCCGCAATTTACCCTTTTCCACCACGATGAAAACGGAAAACCCAACAAAACACCCCAAAAAAGATCGGGACCACCCCAAAAACAGAAGAAAACCCTAAAAAAAAAAAAAAAAAAAAAAAAAAAACAGAAGAAATCCCCCAAAGCCATAGATTCACACCCCCAAATTCCTTAAACTCACCTGATGTTCTCCAAAACCCACAATTTACCCTTTTTCACCATGATGACCGAGAACCCAACAAAACCCAAAAGACAACCCTAAACACCTAAAAAACTTCCCAAAAAAGAATGGGACCAGCCAAAAAAAAACAGAAGAAAACCCCAAAAACCATGAATCTGCCCCAAAAGTCCCCCTAAACCTACCTGAAGTTCTCCAAAACCCACTATTTACCTTTTCCACCACGATGACAAAGGAAAACCCAACGAAACCCGTCGGAGACCCCATAACACGTCAAAAACACGCCAAAAAAGAACTGGATCAGAAGAAAAAAAAAAAAAAGAAAAAAAAAAAGTATGAATTTTCCCCCAATACCACCCTAAACTCACCTAATCTTCTCCAAAACCCACAATCCACTCCCATTTACCTTATCGACCAACGAGAACACAACGAAACCCAACGGAGACCACAAAACACGTCAAAAACACCCCAAAAAAGAACAGGATCACCCCAAAAAACAGAAGAAAATGCCAAATACCATGAATCCAACCGAAAAGTCCCCCTAAACCTACCTGATGTTCTCCAAAACCCGCAATTTAAAATTTTCCACCACGATAACAACGGAAAACCCAACAAAACACCACAAAAAAGAATGGGACTACCCCAAAAAAAGAAGATAACCCTAAAAAAAAACAGAAGAAATCCCCCAAAATCATAGATTCACCCCCCAAAAATCCTTAAAATCACCTGATGTTCTCCAAAATCCACAATTTACCCTTTTCCCCCATAATGACTGAGAACCAAAAAAAACAAAACGGAGACCCCAAAACACGTCAAAAACACCCCCAAACAAGAACAGGATCACCCCAAAACGAAAGAAAACCCCAAAAACCATAGATCCATCCCAAAAGTCCCCCTTAACATACCTGATGTTCTCCAAAACCCACAATTTACCCTTTTCCACCACGATGACAAGGGAAACCCAACAAAACCCAACGGAGATCCCAAAATATGCCAAAAACACCACAAAAAGAATAGGATCACACCCAAAAAAGAAAGAAAATTCCCAAAACCATAGATCCACCCCCCAAAAATCCTTAAACTCACCTGATGTTCTCCAAAACCCACAACTTACCCTTTTCCATCATGATGACCACGGAAAACCCAACGAAACCCAACGGAGACCCCAAAACACGTCAAAAACACACCAAAATCAACTCAGATCCTAAAAAAAAAAAAAAAAATGCCATGATTTAACCCTAAAAAAACCCTTAAACCTACCTGATGTTCTGCAAAACCCACAATCCACTCCTATTTAACATAATGACAAACAAGAACCCAACAAAACCTAATGGAGACCCCAAAACACGTCAAAAACACCCCAAAAAATATCGGCATCACCCCCAAAACTGGAGGAAAACACGCCAAAACCATAGATCCACCCCAAAACAACCCTAAACCTACCTGATGTTCTCCAAAACCCACAATTTACCCTTTTCCACCGTGATGACCACGGAAAACCCAACGAAACACAACAGAGACACAAAAAAATCAAAAAAAAAAAAACAAAATCAACCCAGATCCTAAAAAAACAACAACAACAACAAAAAAAAAAACGCCATGATATAACCCCCAAAAAACCTAAAACCTACCTGATGTTCTCCAAAACCCACAATCCACACCTATTTAACATATTGCCCAACAAGAAAACAACAAAACCCAACGGAGACCCCAAAACACCTTATAAACACCCCAAACAAGAACAGGATCACCCCAAAACGAAAAAAAACCCAAATACCATGAATCCACCCCAAACGTCCCCCTTAACCTACCTGATGTTCTCCAAAACCCACTATTTACCATTTTCCAACATGATGACAACGGAAAATGCAACGAAACCCAACAGAGACCCCAAAACACGTCAAAAACACGCCAAAAAGGAACTGGATCAGTAGAAAAAAAAAAAACAAAACCATGATTTTCCCCCAAAACCACCCTAAGCTCACCTGATCTTCTCCAAACCCCACAGTCCACTCCCATTGACCTTAACGACAAACGACAACCCAACGAAACCCAACAGAGACACCAAAACATGTCAAAAACACACCAAAAAAGAACAAGATCACCCCCCAAAAAAAAGAAGAAAAACGCAAATACCATGAATCCACCCCAAAAGTCCCATTAAAACCACCTGAAGTTCTCCAAAACCCGCAATTTACCCTTTTCCACCATGATGACCACGGAAAACCCAACAAAATCCAACGGAGACACCAAAACACGTCAAAAACACCACAAAAAGAATAGGATCACCCCCAAAAACGAAAGAAAATACCCAAAACCATTGATCCACCCCCCAAAAATCCTTAAACTCACCTGAATTTCTCCAAAACCCACAATTTACATTTTACCACCACGATGACAAAGGAAAAATCAACAAAACCAATCGGAGAACCCAAAACACGTCAAAATAACGCCAAAAAAGAACAGGATCAGAAGAAAAAAAAAAAACAAAACGTATGAACTTTCCCCCAATACCACCTTAAACTCACCTACTCTTCTCCAAAACCCACAATCCACTCCCATTTAACTTAACGACCAACGAGAACCCAACGAAACCCAACAGAGACCACAAAACACGTCAAAAACACCCCAAAAAAGAACAGGATCACGCAAAAAATAGAAGAAAACCCCAAATACCATGAATCACACCCCCTTCCAAAAAAAAACCCGAATACCATAGATCTACCCCAAAAGCACCCTAAACCTACCTGATGTTCTCCAAAACCCACAATCCACACCTATTTAACATAATGACAAACAAGAACACAACAAAACCCAACGGAGACCCCAAAACACATCAAAGTCACCCCAAACAAGAACGGGATCACCCCCAAAACGGAAGAAAATCCCCCAAAAACATAGATCCACCCCAAAACCACCCTACACCTTCATCATGTTCTCCAAAACCCAAAATTTAGCCCTTTCCATAATGACTACCACGGAATGCACAACGAAAGCAAACGGAGACCCCAAAACACGTCAACATCGCCCCAAAAAAGAAGGGGATCATCCCAAAATCAGGAAGAAAATCCCCCAAAAACACAGATCCACCCCAAAACAATCCTAAACCTACCTGAAGATCTCCAAAACCCACAATTTACCATTTTCCACCATGATGACAATGCAAAACCCAACGAAACCCAACGGAGACCCCCAAACACGTCAAATACACACCAAAATCAACTCAGATCCTTAAAAAAAAAAAAAAAAACGCCATGGTATAAAACCAAAAAACCCTTAAACATACCTTATGATATCCAAAACCCACAATCCACACCTATTTAACATTATGACAAACAAGAACCCAACAAAACTTAATGGAGACCCCAAAAAACGTAAAAAACACCCCAAACAAGAACGGCATCATTCCCAAAACTGGAAGAAAATACGCCAAAACCATAGATCCACCCCAAAGACACCCTAAACCTACCTGATGTTCTCCTAATCCCAAAGCACACTCCCAACCACCATAAAACACATTAGGAACTCAATAAAACACAATGGAAACCCCAAAACACTTCAAAATCACCCGAAGAAAAGAGAGGATCACTCTCCAAAAAAGAAGAAAAGCCCAAATACCATGAATCCACGCGAAAAGTCCCCTTAAACCTACCTGAAGTTCTCCAAAACCAGCAATTTACCCTTTTCCACCATGAGGACCACGGAAAACCAAACGAAACCCAACGGAGACCCCAAAACACGTCAAAAACACACCAAAATCAACCCAGATCCTAAAAAAAAAAAAAAAAAAAAAAAAAAAAAGCTAGGATTTAACCCTAAAGAAACCCTTAAACCTACCTGATGTTCTGCAAAACCCACAATCCACTCCTATTTAACATAATGACAAACAAGAACCCAACAAAACATAATGGAGACCCCAAAACACGTCAAAAACACCCCAAAAATATCGTCATCACCCCCAAAACTGGAAGAAAATCCGCCAAAACCATAGATCCACCCCAAAATCACCCTAAACCTACCTGATGTTCTCCAAAACCCACAATTTACCCTTTTCCACCATGATGACCAACGAGAACCCAACAAAACCCAACAGAGACACCAAAAAACGTCAAAAACACCCCAAACAAGAACGGCATCACCCAAAAAACTGGAAGAAAATCCACCACTACCATGGATCCAATCACAAAACCACCCTGATATTTTCCAAAACCCACAATCTACTCCTATTTAACATAATGACCAACAAAACACAACGAAACCAACTTAGACCCCAAAACACGTCAAATGCACCCCAAACATGATCTAGATGTGAAGAAAAAAAAAAAAAAAAACACGTCTTTTTGTTTTCTCACTTGTTCAAATCTCCTGTTGGGGGCGCTGGGCCGGTGAATGGAGTGATACGTAGGTGGGAGATTGGTCCTAAACCCCTGCAAGACACTGTCACTGGGGGCAACCAAAGGCTGTGGGAATTGCCACTAGTAAAATTCCCGGATGGGTCAGATAAAATCGAAGACCGAGGACCACAAGGGGAGCAAATTACCAGATATATGACCGAAAAGTCCATTATGAATAATGATTAGAAATTGAAACTGTAGGGGCCCCAGAAAATTAAAGAGTAAATTGAAAATGATCCAGTACTATAAGATAGAATGACCAAAAGAACTCTTAAGACCCCATGTATTTTGATCCACGGAGGACGGGGTCTGTCAGGCTTTGAACATTAATAGTAGAATACCCGTGGATCCAGAAAACAGCAAGCTGAAACATTGGAATTAGAAATTAGAGAGCAATTGATTAAGAACGAATATGTGCTACATTTGTGCCTGTGCTGCACTTATACCACCAGATAACAGAAGCCTCTCGGACCCTGAGAACCAGATCAAAAACAACCTCACGGTTCGGACTTTAATCAAGGGGTCTGAGATAAGGAGAACTGTTCACAAGGGGACAGGTTAGGAATATGTATATGTATAGGAATGTTCATGTATATGTAACACTTTACTAAAGCAATTTGCCACTTAAGGCGTGCATGACTTTGGTGGGACTACCCGCCCCGCGCTGCATGGAACTGAGTAAACATACCTACTTTACAATCTTACTTATTGTGGAGTCAGCTTTCTGTGAGTCATTTTGGTGAGCCAGGCAGGAGACAGTCTGCTCGGCTGCGGGATCGGCTGCAGTGCGGACGCCTCTAGGTGCACCCTGAGCGTTTTTGCTCGGAGGGGACTCCAGTCTCAGCTGCTCACCTCAGGAGCAAAGATCTCCTGAAACTGCAGACAAACGGTACGTTTTCGCCTGCTGGAGGGATACTAACTGGAGTGTTAATAATTGTATGTGTTTTTATGTATGTATTTTGTGTTGACATTTTGTATACTGTAATATTTGCGTATTGTAAGTATTTTGTTTCGAAAGTGTTTGTGTAAGGCTTTGCAACAAAGTGTTACAAGTCACTTCACGAAGAACACAGTCAGAGACAATACTTGTTTGGTTGGTTATTATTCTAAATTATATTCCTGTGGTATGAATGAGATGTGCTGGAGGCCTCCGTGTGCGATTGTGCTGTGTGAGCGCGACGCAGCATTCTGCAAAGCGAGTGCAGAGTTCCGATCCGTTGTTCCGTACTCTCCTCAAGGGGAGTGGGCAGAGACGAACGAAGTGCTTGACAGACTGAAAAGAAGTGCTGTTTTGTCCAAGTTTGAGTGGTGGTGCCTAATATATGGGCCCGGTGTATCTTGTGTATCTTGTGTATCCTATTTTTGCTCTTAAATGTTTTGACTGTGACAAGAAAAAGGCAGGAGCATGATATGACATGCTTCCTGCAACATATGAGGCCCGCACAGGCCGAGACCTGGACTCGCTGAGACCTGAACAGGCCAAGAGACCGGAGCGGCACCGAGAGACTGGAGCGGCGCTGGGAGACACGAGACACTACGGAGGGAACTACCGCTGGACGGAGAGAGCCCTGAGAGACGCTGCAGAGCCACGGACGGCTCTGAGAGACACAGAATAGACCGGACAGAAGCTGCAAAACGCGGGGAAATTGAAGTAATTGCGGAACATCCGAGATCGAGTTGCTCCAGGAGACCAGAGGCGTCAGTGGACACCGGTAGCCGACCCTCACCGTGTGGCGAGTAGGCACAGAGCAGAGGAGCGGACATCAGGACCCTGCAGCCTGTCTGACGGAACCATGGAGGCAGCGGCAGCAGCGGCTGTGCTGCTTCACTCTAGCCTTCTTTTTATAAAAGGTTTATCTTGCAATGCAAAAAAGACTGTTAGTCCCCAGATCGGTGTTATAACTATTACTAATGACGACTTAGCTCTATTGCTTGGCACGAGTGCAGAGACACACATTACTCTGCCAAATGACCACCAGCAGGCTTTTTCACAAACCTAAGGTTGCAGCTGGCACTGCCTGCAGCCGTGTAGCAGACGTTACGCTCTCTTTCCTAACTAGTAATCATGTGTCTCATCCATCTGTGGTGAATGGCCAGTGGCAAAAAGAAAAGGGGGGAGACAAAGACAGAAACTGTACAAGGAGGATGCCACTGACACTAACAGCATGGGTAATAGGAGTAGTGTAAGTGACACAGGTGCGGAGCGGTGGCAGGCGCTGCTGCTCTGTGGGGCTCTCTGCCTGCTGCTCGCCCTTGCCTGCCTCTGCACTGCTACAGGAACGTGGAAAGGACCTTATCAGAAGATAAAAAGAAGAAAGATAAAAAAGAAAGTGTAAAAATACAAAAGAATGTATCAGAAGATAAAAAAATTAAGTGTTTTAACAAGTAGCCACGAGAGGAAAGAATCACTGAACCCCCGATGTGAGGGACTATAACTTTTTTTACTGGCTACTGAAACAAGGCCCTTTCCAGGTTCCTATTGCAGGACTCATCTGATAGCCACGGCTACATTCACATTTGTAGCCACCTTTCACGTTGATACAGATTTGACTACAGATACCAGGGTTTTGGCATTCATCAATATCTCCACAGTTTCTCTTGTTTACAAACTCAAACTCAGCTGGACAGTCACAGTCATTTATGTTGCATTCCTTCAGGGGCTCATCACCCCAGTCCTTGCAGTCTCTCTGCTGGTTACACACTTTACTGATATCTATGCATTCACCACTTCTGCACTTGAATTTGCCAGGTCCAGAGCACTGAATTGTTACAGTTTGCTTCATCAGTGCCATACAGACAGTCTCTCACACCACTGCACTGCCTACTCCCACGGACACAGTTCCCATCTTCACATCTGAACTGGTCTGGCCTGCAGGTTCGAGAAGGGCAGTTAATTTCATCACTTCCATCCCTGCAATCAGGATCTCCATCACATCGCCACTTTTTGTGGATACATTCACCTGAGCCGCACTGCACCTCAGTTGTAGAACACGTCACTGGAGGTGCAGGCAGGCGGCCACACTGCTCCAAAGATTCATCCGAGTGGTAGGAGCAGTCAGCATCATCAACACACACCCAGCTGATAGGGATGCAGGTAGAACTCTTGCACTGAAACTCATGAACACTACAGGTAGGAGGTGCACACTCCAGCTCATCGCTACCATCACTGCAGTCATCTTAAACATTGCAGACAAAGCTTTTGGAAATACATTGCCCACTACTGCATGTGAATTCTGCTGCACTACAAGTCACAATGCCACAATTCTCTTCATCATCTCCACTGTAACAGTTCTTTTCACCATCACATTTCCAGGACACCAGGATACGCTGGACTGACTGAGGACAACAGCTAATTTCATTTACCCGAAATGTTCTCATATGACACAGCTCAGCACTCTCATCAGACCCATTTTCACAGTCCGGATCCCCATTACACGGCCATCTGTTTGGCACACACTGACCACTGTTGCAGACAAAGTCAAGTTCAGCACACGTCTTCTTCACACAAGCACTCTCATAACTGCCATCTGAGCAGTCTTCACATTTCACTCTAGCACTGTCGGCGGCAGTGCAGAGGCAGGCGAGGGCGAGCAGCAGGCAGAGAGCCCCACAGAGCAGCAGCGCCTGCCACCTTCATGTAGGTTTAGGGGGACTTTTCGCGTGGATTCATGGTATTTGGGCTTTTCTTCTTTTTTGGAGAGAGATCCTCTCTTTTCTTCGGGTGATTTTGAAGTGTTTTGGGGTTTCCGTTGCGTTTCGTTGAGTTCCTAATGTGTTTTATGGTGGTTGGGAGTGTGCTTTGGGATTAGGAGAACATCAGGTAGGTTTAGGGTGTCTTTGGGGTGGATCTATGGTATTTGGGGTTTTCTTCTATTTTTTGGCGTGATCCTGTTCTATTTTGGGGTGTTTTTGACGTGTTTTGGGGTCTCCGTTGTGTTTTGTTGTGTTCTTGTTGGTCATTATGTTAAATAGGAGTGGATTGTGGGTTTTGGAGAACATCAGGTAGGTGTAGGGTGGTTTTGGGGTGGATCTATGGTTTTGGCGGATTTTCTTCCACTTTTGGGGGTGATCCCGTTATTTTTTGGGGTGTTTTTGACGTGTTTTGGGGTCTCCATTAGGTTTTGTTGGGTTCTTGTTTGTCATTATGTTAAATAGGAGTGGATTGTGGGTTTTGCAGAACATCAGGTAGGTTTAAGGGTTTCTTTAGGGTTAAATCCTGGCATTTTTTTTTTTTTTTTTTAGGATCTGGGTTGATTTTGGTGTGTTTTTGACGTGTTTGGGGGTCTCTGTTGGGTTTCGTTGGGTTTTCCGTGGTCATCATGGTGGAAAAGGGTAAATTGCTGGTTTTGGAAAACTTCAGGTAGGTTTAGGGGGACTTTTCGCGTGGATTCATGGTATTTGGGCTTTTCTTCTTTCTTGGAGAGTGATCCTCTCCTTTCTTCGGGTGATTTTGAAGTGTTTTGGGGTTTCCGTTGCGTTTTGTTGAGTTTCTAATGTGTTTTATGGTGGTTGGGAGTGTGCTTTGGGATTAGGAGAACATCAGGTAGGTTTAGGGTGTCTTTGGGGTGGATCTATGTTTTTGGCGGATTTTCTTCCAGTTTTGGGGGTGATGCCGTTCTTGTTTGGGGTGTTTTTGACGTTTTTTGGGGTCTCTTTAGGTTTTGTTGGGTTCTTGTTTGTCATTATGTTAAATAGGAGTGGATTGTGGGTTTTGGAGAACATCAGGTAGGTTTAGGGTGGTTTTGGGGTGGATCTATGGTTTTGGGGGATTTTCTTCCAGTTTTTGGGTGATCCCGTTTGTGTTTGCGGTGGTTTTGACGTGTTTTGAGGTCTGCGTTGGGTTTCTTTTGGTTTTCCGTGGTCATCATGGTGGAAAAGTGTAAGTTGCGGGTTTTGGAGAACATCAGGTAGGTTTGGGGGGACTTTGGGGGTGGATTCTTGGTATTTGGGGTTTTCTTCTGTTTTTTTGGGGGGTGATCCCTTTCTTCTTTGGGGTGTTTTTGACGTGTTTTGCGGTCTTTTTTGGGTTTCATTGGGTTCTCGTTTGACGTTAAGGTAAATGGGAGCGGATTGTGGGTTTTGGAGAAGATCAGGCTGCTTTAGGGTGGTTTTGGGGGGAAATTCATAGTTTTTGGTGTTTTTTCTTCTGATCCCGTTCTTTTTTGGGGTGTTTTAGACGTGTTTTGGGGTCTCCGTTGGGTTTCGTTGGGTTTTCCGTGGTCATCATGGTGGAAAAGGGTAAATTGTGGGTTTTGGAGAACATCAGGTAGGTTTAGGGTGATTTTGAGGTGGTTCTATGGTTTTGAGGTGTTTTCTTCCAATTTTGGGGGTGATCCCGTTCTTGTTTGGGGTGTTTTAGACGTGTTTTGGGGTCTCCCTTGGGTTTCGTTGGGTTCTCGTTGGTCGTTAAGTTAAATGGGAGTGGATGGTGGGTTTTGGAGAAGATCAGGTGAGTTTAGGGTGGTTTTGGGGTGAAATTCATAGTTTTTGGTGTTTTTTCTTCTAATCCCTTTCTTTTTTGGGGTGTTTTTGACGTGTTTTGGGGTCTCCGTTGGGTTTCGTTGGGTTTTCCGTGGTCATCATGGTGGAAAAGTGTAAATTGTGGGTTTTGGAGAACATCAGGTAGGTTTAGGGTGGTTTTGATGTGGATCTATTGGTTTGGGGGTTTTCTTTCGTTTTTGGTTGTGATCCTGTTCTTGTTTGGGGTGTTTTTTATGTGTTTTGGGGTCTCCGTTGGGTTTCGTTGGGTTTTCCATGGTCATCATGGTAGAAAAGTTTAAATTGTGGGTTTTGGAGAAGATCAGGTAGGTTTAGGGTGGTTTTGGGGTTGATCTATGGTTTTGGGGGTTTTCTTTCATTTTTGGTGGTGATCCCGTTCTTGTTTGGTGTGTTTTTGACGTGTTTTGGCGTCTCCGTTGGGTTTTAGTGTGGTTCTTGTTGGTCATCATGGTGAAAAAGGGTAAACTGTGGGTTTTGGAGAACATCAGGTATGTTTAGGGGTACTTTTGGGGTGGATCTATGGCTTTTGTGGTTTTATTTCCTTTTTGGTGTGTTCCTGTTTATTTTTGCGGTGTTTTTGACGTGTTTTGGGGTCTCCGTTGGGTTTTGTTGGGTTTCTTTGGGTTTTCTGGTGGTTGGGAGTGGATTGTACTTTTAGAAGAACATCAGGTAGGTTTAAGGGGTTTTGGGGTTTAAATCACGTTCTTTCTTCTGATCCTGTTCGCTTCTGGGGTGTTTTTGACGTGTTTTGGGGTTTCCGTTGTGTTTCGTTTAGATCCTAATGGATATTATGGTGGTTGGGAGTGGACTTTGAGATTTGGAGAAGTTCAGGTAGGTTTAGGGTGGTTTTTGGATTGGATCCGTGCTTTTTGAGGATTTTCTTCCAGTTTTGGGGGTGATGTCGTTTTTGTTTGGGGTGTTTTTGACGTGTTTTGGGGTCTCCGTTGGGTTTCGTTGGGTTCTCGTTGGTCGTTAAGTTAAAAGGTTGTGGATAGTGGGTTTTGCGGAAGATCAGGTGAGTTTAGGGTGGTTTTGGGGTGGATCTATGGTTTTGGGGGATTTTCTTCCAGTTTTTGGGTGATCCCGTTTGTGTTTGCGGTGGTTTTGACGTGTTTTGAGGTCTGCGTTGGGTTTCTTTTGGTTTTCTGTGGTCATCATGGTGGAAAAGGGTAAGTTGCGGGTTTTGGAGTACATCAGGTAGGTTTGGGGGGACTTTGGGGGTGGATTCTTGGTATTTGGGGTTTTCTTCTGTTTTTTTGGGGGGTGATCCCTTTCTTCTTTGGGGTGTTTTTGACGTGTTTTGCGGTCTTTTTTGGGTTTCATTGGGTTCTCGTTTGACGTTAAGGTAAATGGGAGCGGATTGTGGGTTTTGGAGAAGATCATGTGAGTTTAGTGTGGTTTTGGGGTGAAATTCATAGTTTTTGGTGTTTTTTCTTCTGATCCTTTTCTTTTTTGGGGTGTTTTAGACGTGTTTTGGGGTCTCCGTTGGGTTTCGTTGGGTTTTGCGTGGTCATCATGGTGGAAAAGTGTAAATTGTGGGTTTTGGAGAACATCAGGTAGGTTTAGGGTGGTTTTGAGGTGGATCTATGGTTTTGAGGGGTTTTCTTCCAGTTTTGGGGGTGATCCCGTTCTTGTTTGGGGTGTTTTTGACGTGTTTTGGGGTCTCCGTTGGGTTTCGATGGCTTCTTGTTCGTCGTTAATTTAAATGGGTGTGGATTGTGGGTTTTGGAGAAGATCAGGTGAGTTTAGTGTGGTTTTGGGGGGAAATCCATAGTTTTTGGTGTTTTTTCTTCTGATCCCGTTCTTTTTTGGGGTGTTTTAGATGTGTTTTGCTCTCTCCGTTGCGTTTCGTTGGGTGTTCCGTGGTCATCATGGTGGAAAAGTGTAAATTGTGGATTTTGGAGAAGATCAGGTAGGTTTAGGGTGGTTTTGGGGTGGATCTATGGTTTTGGGGGATTTTCTTCCAGTTTTTGGGTGATCCCGTTTGTGTTTGCGGTGGTTTTGACGTGTTTTGAGGTCTGCGTTGGGTTTCTTTTGGTTTTCCGTGGTCATCATGGTGGAAAAGTGTAAGTTGCGGGTTTTGGAGAACATCAGGTAGGTTTGGGGGGACTTTGGGGGTGGATTCTTGGTATTTGGGGTTTTCTTCTGTTTTTTTGGGGGGTGATCCCTTTCTTCTTTGGGGTGTTTTTGACGTGTTTTGCGGTCTTTTTTGGGTTTCATTGGGTTCTCGTTTGACGTTAATTTAAATGGGTGTGGATTGTGGGTTTTGGAGAAGATCAGGTGAGTTTAGAGTGGTTTTGGGGTTTGGATCCGTGCTTTTTGGGGATTTTCTTCTAGTTTTGGGGATGATCCCGTTCTTGTTTGGGGTGTTTTTGACATATTTTGGGATCTCCGTTGGGTTTTTTTGGGTTTTCCGTGTTCATCGTGGTGGAAAAGGGTAAATTGTGGGTTTTGGAGAAGATCAGGTAGGTTTAGGGTGGTTTTGGGGTGGATCTATGGTTTTGGGGGTTTTCTTTCGTTTTTGGGGGTGATCCTGTTCCTTTCTGTTTTTTTTTTGACGTGTTTTGGGGTCTCTGATGTGTTTCGTTGGGGTTTCCTTGGTTGGAAAAGGGTCAATTGTGGGTTTTGGAGAAGATCAGGCTGCTTTAGGGTGGTTTTGGGGTGGATCTATGGAATTTGGGCCTTTATTCTGTTTTTTGGGATGATCTTGTTCTTGTTTAGGGTGTTTTATACGTGTTTTGGGGTCTCCGTTGGGTTTCGTTGGGTTTTCCGTGGTCATCATGGTGGAAAAGGGTAAATTGTGGGTTTTGGAGAACATCAGGTAGGTTTAGGGTGGTTTTGAGGTGGTTCTATGGTTTTGAGGTGTTTTCTTCCAATTTTGGGGGTGATCCCGTTCTTGTTTGGGGTGTTTTAGACGTGTTTTGGGGTCTCCCTTGGGTTTCGTTGGGTTCTCGTTGGTCGTTAAGTTAAATGGGAGTGGATGGTGGGTTTTGGAGAAGATCAGGTGAGTTTAGGGTGGTTTTGGGGTGAAATTCATAGTTTTTGGTGTTTTTTCTTCTAATCCCTTTCTTTTTTGGGGTGTTTTTGACGTGTTTTGGGGTCTCCGTTGGGTTTCGTTGGGTTTTCCGTGGTCATCATGGTGGAAAAGTGTAAATTGTGGGTTTTGGAGAACATCAGGTAGGTTTAGGGTGGTTTTGATGTGGATCTATGGTTTTGGGGGTTTTCTTTCGTTTTTGGTTGTGATCCTGTTCTTGTTTGGGGTGTTTTTTATGTGTTTTGGGGTCTCCGTTGGGTTTCGTTGGGTTTTCCATGGTCATCATGGTAGAAAAGTTTAAATTGTGGGTTTTGGAGAAGATCAGGTAGGTTTAGGGTGGTTTTGGGGTTGATCTATGGTTTTGGGGGTTTTCTTTCATTTTTGGTGGTGATCCCGTTCTTGTTTGGTGTGTTTTTGACGTGTTTTGGCGTCTCCGTTGGGTTTTAGTGTGGTTCTTGTTGGTCATCATGGTGAAAAAGGGTAAACTGTGGGTTTTGGAGAACATCAGGTATGTTTAGGGGTACTTTTGGGGTGGATCTATGGCTTTTGTGGTTTTATTTCCTTTTTGGTGTGTTCCTGTTTATTTTTGCGGTGTTTTTGACGTGTTTTGGGGTCTCCGTTGGGTTTTGTTGGGTTTCTTTGGGTTTTCTGGTGGTTGGGAGTGGATTGTACTTTTAGAAGAACATCAGGTAGGTTTAAGGGGTTTTGGGGTTTAAATCACGTTTTTTCTTCTGATCCTGTTCGCTTCTGGGGTGTTTTTGACGTGTTTTGGGGTTTCCGTTGTGTTTCGTTTAGATCCTAATGGATATTATGGTGGTTGGGAGTGGACTTTGAGATTTGGAGAAGTTCAGGTAGGTTTAGGGTGGTTTTTGGATTGGATCCGTGCTTTTTGAGGATTTTCTTCCAGTTTTGGGGGTGATGTCGTTTTTGTTTGGGGTGTTTTTGACGTGTTTTGGGGTCTCCATTGGGTTTCGTTGGGTTTTCCACGATCATCATGATGGAAAAGGGTAAATTGTGGAATTCGGAGAACTTCAGGTAGGTTTAGGGTGGTTTTTTGGTGGATCTATGGTTTCTGGGGATTTTCTTCTGTTTTTTTTTTTTTTTTTTCTCCCCAGAACCATATAAATTACATGCAAAACATTGTACATAGAGATTAATATCAAAATGCAATACACATCATGTGCACTTTAAGCTGGACTCTAGTATATGGCAAACACACCAGGGTACATATTGCTTTGAAACCACCATTTTTTTTTAATGTCATGCATACCACATAGTATTCAGTCTTTTGTTTTGTATTTCTCTGATTTTATACAAATATACCAGTGCTTATTATACTATTTACTGGAAAAGAATAAAAAAATCAGATCTGTGTGCCCTCTTCAAATCAAAATTTTGTTGTGAGAGCACTGGATAAATATATATACAAACACCAACAAGTGTCATAAGCTTTGCCTTTGCTGACGGAAGATAAATAGTACAAAGAAAATGTGTCTAGTCTGTTTTACAGGCTTGTCTTTCTCAGTACGGAACAAACTGACCTCCCTGGTCTAACTTTGCAGTTGCCTATTCTGCCTTTGTCCTGCAGAGAAAAGCAAGAAAGGAACAATCTTACATCCCATCACTGCTTACACCGTGAACAATGATTTCCCTTCCAACAACAACACATCTCCCTACCACCCAGCAAAAGAGGAAACAACAGGAAGCAAACTGCAAGGCAAACATCACACAAAGCAAAGAGAAGCTGAGCACGAAAGCAGAAAACAAACACCAGCAGTACACTCGGTGCAGTACACCTATGACTGCAGACCTTTTCCTGCCCTCACAAATGAACAGTTACCTGACGCCCCCTACAGGATTGGCACCCACTAAGTAATACTCAAAATTAATTCTTCAGCGCTTAAAGAAAAAGGACCTAAACTCACTCTTGCTTGGTGGTAAGAATTGTCCATCGATGTAACGTCCCTTTGCATGATGAAAAGCACAGTTGGCTTTCTGACAGCCTCCCGGCTGGTTCTCCCAGTAGCAAGGAATCTCACTGCGCTTTTTCTGAAGACAGAAAGAAAGAAAAGCTCGTGATAACATGCACCTGAGGCTTGCAAAGAGATGCACAGCTCCAGATCGTGACAGCTGTCACAACACAGTGCTGAAACATCATTCCAAAGGTCAGTTTCTCAGTTAAGTGTAGTATTTCTGGGCATATTCACAAAGTTTGCATAAGCTGTAACCACTATGCACACTTAGTTTGGTCATCACTCAGTTTGAGAAGACAGGCACTCTCAGACATCAGTTGAGGGTGGCTTAAACTAATACACCTAGGATTATACTAGGATTATTCAGAGGGAAAAAGAACATCTGAAATTGCCTAGGTTAACCCTGTCTAGAACTACTTCTTGGAGACTTAGTTCTGCTGCACCTTTAACTTTCCCCACTTCCTACCCCAGGCAGCTACAACAGCGTTATCTGAAGGACTGTGGGTCAGAAGACACCTGATAGTTCATTATCAAGCCTGCTCCCATGAGGATAGAACAGCCTGTTTATTACCCCCCTGCTCCAGCAGGTTTTAGCAGTCTATTTAACAGCTATTCTGCATCTCTTGAGAAAACTGTCAGCATCTAATAAAAAAAAATAAACAAATATCTTGCTAAGACATACCTAAGGCATTGATTTTATTTCCCTCTGCTTCCTCCCACCCCCTCTCTTGGTAACAGAAACCAGTATGATTTTGAAGCAAACAAATCTATCCTGCAAAAGCACAATCAGTACACCTACGGCACTGAAAAATGCTTTTGTGGATTTATTTTGAGAACACATTGTTAGGCACTCACGTCAATTTCCATGTGTCTGAATCGGCAGACATTCCTGAAACAACGACCCTCCTGCCACAGCTTGCAGACCGTCTCATTGCCCAGAGCAGCTTCGCAGTGGCGGTAGGCACATTTGTCTCCCTGGAACCAAAAGGAAACCAACAAGGAAAATAGAGTACAGCCTCAAAAATGGCCATGCTGCTGCCTAATGGTGCTACAACTGAATTCACAATCTATCTGGTTCTCAAGTTAACCAAAGACCAGTGCGCTTCCTCCTCCTAATCTACTCCTTCCTGAAAAAAAGGGGAAAAAAAAAGCAAAGCAAAGGAAAGCCAGCCATACCGTGGTACAGGTAGAATAGAAATAGAAGTAGCAATCGTCTCCTTGTTTAGACATGCTGACGAGTTCTGCTAACAAGCTCGGGTTCTCTCCACAGGGACTTCCTCTGCTCTTGGAGAGAGCTGTCTTCACCCTTGCTTGGGCTGAAAGTCTTCTACTGGCTTGTGGTCAGTGAAATCTCTTTTTAAAAGTAACCCGAAAGAAAGTAACAAGTGAAAAATAATGAGGAACGAACATTTTTCCAGCTTTCTTCAGTTAATCAAATCAAGTTATCAGTCTCTCAAAGAGAGCAAAGCCTTGAAATCAGCTGTTACATGAACTAACTAAATATTAAAGTTCTGTAAAGCTGCCAGGAGCTTTGTCAGCAAGCGTTCTCTTCCACATCCTCAATAATATGACTTGGAGCACATCTGGAAGCCTGAAAACAGAGTCACTCCTTAAAAAACCACCTGATGATACATGCAAGTCAATAATCAACTATGGCTACAAATAACTTCTCTAGAACACAGTTAGGACGCATTAAACAGCACGTTCCAGGCCCTGTGGGTCTTCGATTTCACCTACCTGGACAACCTCAGCAAAGTTATCGATCTTCAAAGGCTTCCAGTTAACTGCTCCTGTAGGCCGAACCAAGACTGAATCCGTGAATTAATAATAAAGGGGTAGGAAGAATTTTCCTCCTCACTTTGCCAAGGGAACCTCTCATCCACAATTCAAACATAGGATGCGCTTTTAAACAGCTTATAACTAAGAGAGGAAGCAAGTCCATTTGAATGCTCTCTCAGACTGGATGCAGCCACGGTTAGTTAGCTCTTCAAAAAAATAAAAAACAAAAACCAAAACAAAACAAAAACAAAACAAAAAAAAACCAGCGCATTTAGAGATGAACTCGTGATTCAAAGTGGCTGCAAAAATGAGGCTCCATCTTCCACAGCCGGACAATTTAACTTTTTTTTTTTTTTTTTTTTTTAATTTAAAATTCAGCATGTTCCAATCTCTGGTCTTCAAGATTTCTTCACCTATTAAGAAAACACAAAAACCTTTCCCCGTCTTTATTACCTGTACAGCAAAAAACATACCAGTGCATCTAAATCCACAGATGTGCATACGCATACACACATCTGTGTTTATACACACACGAGGAGGGAGTGAGAGAAAGTTAGCGAGAGCGACAGTGAAAATCAGAATTTTTGCCTTTTCGACACAGAGAGCGCGTAAAAATTCTCTCATTTTGAGGGAACTAGAAAAAAATGGAGGCTCTACAAAAGATTTTGATGAGTATGCCTTCGAGGCCGATGCTTTGTAACATGAGGGATCTGGGGGCCAGCACACAAACATGCATACGGGTGTACATGCATACAGGATAAACATATCTATACACACAAGCGTGCACAGTATATGTTGTATGATCTCCATATCGAGAACAACTCGTAGCCCTGATCAGACATGTAGAGTTGCAATCAATTAACAGCAGCAAGACAGCAGATCAAGGGTACAGCAAGCTTTGAGAGGCAGGGGAATGCTCACTTTGCCAGTGGCACGGCTGCATGATACCAAGGATTTTGAATTACTTTGATTTTTTGGAAGCAATTTGGTTTTTCTTTCTGCGCTGTAGCTGTGGTGGTTTTACCGTGCTGGGCAGCTAAACCCCACAACCGCTCTCTCACTCCCCCTCCTTTAGATGAGGAGGGGGAGAAGTAAAGCAAAGAACAACTCACGGGTTGAGATAAGGATAATTTAATTAAAGGGAAAAAATTATAATAATTAAATAAAGACTACCATGAACTAAACAATTTAACTAAGGGGAAATAAAAAGGGAAAGGGGAAAAGGGAGGGGAAAAGGAAAAATAAAAAGAAGGGAGGAAAACAAACAAACAAAATAAATGAAGGCTATATGGAAGTGCAGAGGAAAGAAATTACTCTCTACTTCCCACAAATGAGCCATGATTGACCACGTCCTTGAAGCAAGGCCTCAACGCACGCAGCCGGTGTTCGAGAGGAGGACCGACGTTTTCCCAACGAGAGCCCACCCCTCCCCTCTTCTTCCTGTTTCCACCTTTTATTGCTGAGTGGGACATCACATGGTAAGGAATATCCCTTTGATTGGTTTAGGTCAGCTGCCCTAGTGATGTTTCTCTCCTCACCTTTTTGCCCACCCCCTAGGAGGGTTAGAGAAAGGCCCAATGCTGTGCCACTGCTGCTCAGCAGTAGACACAACACTGGTGTGATAACACTGCTGTTCCAGCTACAAGTACAGAGTACGGCACTGTATGGGCTGCTGCAGGGAAAGTAAACATTCCAGCCAGACCCAGTGCAGTAGCAAATACCACAGGTTTGCCATCACGTGCTGTTCCCTAATCCATATATCCATCATCATCCATTGCTGCAGGATCATGAAAGGTTAGAGAAGATGACTTAGGTCCAATTTAACAGCCAATGAGTTTTCGATGAGCAGAGCTGCAACAGATTTTATTTCGCCACAAGCATTTTTTTTTCTTTTTTTCTGATATGAAGTCAGAAATTTTGATTTTTTTTTTTTTTTAAAGACACTAAATGTCACAAAACCTGCAACCAGTTCAAATTAGAGTGATTCTGAATCCTTTCATTAAAACGCTGCACATTTCTGTGCAAATTATTTCTGACTCTTCTGGACAAAAGTGGATGAAATAGTTCTTACAAATTAATAATAAAAGGTTGGAAGCTTTTACTCACACAAACACCAGTGAATTTTCCAGGAAATATTGTTTTGGCAGGGAATTTTCCCAAATCTAAAATAAAGAGAGGAAAAGTTGGGTTCTCATATTAGTTACTGCTTTTGAATGCTGGACAAAGGGAATAAAAACAGTAGTTAAGTGCAAGGTTTCCTTCTCTTCTTTAGTATGGATAGGAATCGTCACTTCGGACCTTTAGCACCTTCAGAAACACACCCAGTGCCATGCAGGTTCCTCTGCAGCTACTTCTAACAATTACTGGTGCTCCTTAGCATGAAGTTTGACTCAAAACACTCTCCAGATTTAGCTCTTTTGACTGCCCAAGGAGCTCATCATTTTGCTTGTTGCCTTCCATTTTCCTGAACACACCGGGAACGCTGTTCAGAATCTGAATGGATCTGGTCTAAGGAATGGGAAGAAAGCAAAACCAACGATACCTTGCAGTATTCCAAATTCCAAAAAAGCAGTCTCATTTTAAAAAGGACCTCAAAAGCTTTTTTTTTTTTTAAACTGACATCTGCCAACATAGCAATCCAAGCGCTAAACCAACTGAAGTTGCCCCTGAAAGCCTGAATAAAAATGAGTAACTCTGGTGCACTCAGCAGGTCTGTAATAGAAGTTGGTAAGGGTTTTAGATTTCTATTTTTTTGCTCCAGGGTGCTGGTAAAATTTTTGCATTAAGAGATTTTGAACCTTTTGTACCAAAGAATTAGAGATGCGCTACAGTGCCAGTAGCTGGGGGTCTGGAAATACACACCAACAAGTGTCATAAGCTTTGCCTTCGCTGAAGGAAGATGAATAGTACAAAGAAAATCTGTCTAGTTTGTTTTACAGGCTTGTCTTTCTCAGTACGGAACAAACTGACCTCCCTGGTCTAACTTTGCAGTGCCTATTCTGCCTTTGTCCTGCAGAGAAGAGCAAGAAAGGAACAAATCTATTTTTGCACCCCAAAAACGCATTAGAGGAGGATTATCACACCCACCTAAGGGTACTTCCTTGTTTGTTTATAAAGCACAAAGCATTTCTCTTGGACAGTCTCTGTTGCTGGCCTCTTTTGTGCCTTCCATTTATAATAAAGATATTAAGATGCTTACCCCTTGCTTGTATTTTTTTGTTTGTTTGTTTTTGTTTTTTTTTAAAGAACAGTGGAAGTGGAGAGTCGGATGACAAGCAAGAACAAACACTAGAAACTCCTTGTTCTGCCCCTGCTTTTTAATCACCCAGCATCACCCCGGCTGCAAAACAGCCTCTGCTGATTTACCTGCTTGTTAAAGCACCCCACAGGCTGCAAGTGCGGTGTGCTAGGTGTCAAGTTATATTTAACGGTGCACACGTAACCATTCATCTTCCCACAGTCGAAGCACAGAACAGCCCCTTGCTAACAGAACTCATCCCTGCTGCTGCAAGAAACCTCAAGGCCTGCAGGAAAACCTCAAGCTAAGAGTTCCAAAGCAAAAGCAGAAAACGCATCATTTGTACTCTTTCTATTTGAGGGAATTCTAGCTGCTAAACGCTGCCTACATCTGAGGGCACGTTCTGAGGCTGCCGGGAAGGACACTCAACACCCACTGACAGCAGGAGTGCAAAGATGACAGCCAAGAAGGCAAAGGTTAGAGCTGAACGCTGCCTCAGCTTCCTCCAGCAGCCAGCTGGGGGTCACCTTTCACCACGCTCTCTGAGACTCGGAGCCCCGAGTTACCGCAGCCGCCACGTACAGCTGCTCCTTGCTGGCCCAAACTATTTGAAGAGTCTTCAGACTTCAGGGACCTGTTTTACGACAGCCTCAAGATCAAATTCATCTGTTCCTGAAGGCGCTGATCGTCCTGCTGTTTCTGTAGCTGTCAAAGAACAATCCTGAACTGAGGCACTCGTCTGATCAAACAGTGCTTCGGCACAGATTTCTCTTTAGCTTGACACATCAAGGTGAAGAGGAATCGATTCTTGCAAGCAACCTCTCAAGCAGGGATCTGATAAGGTGACCAAAACGACAGATCTGTTGTGCAGATCTGAGCACGTCACTCTGCAGGGAATCACTTTCAAGCCTAAGATGTTTCACCCATCTCCCTGCCCCACAGCGACACAAGGAAAGCTCTTAAGCAATTGCTAGCCTCTCCTCAGTGCTCACGAGTCCCAAATCACTAATTTTACAATATATAAACCATGGCAGCTGGCACCTAGTTGGCACACGGTGACACTGCACACGTTGGCAGTGCTGTCAGGAACTGGAAAGTCAGGGGTGAGGGGGTTAAGGGAAAACCACACATCAGTTTAGCAACTTGGCTCCCGTAGGATACTTCCTACGGCAGGAGTTTTAGCAAAGTCCCTCCCTCAGAGGGACCTGCCGGCTAATTAAAACAGGACTTCTGCTGGAGCAGTCAGAAGGCAGCAGGGTATCAGGAGATATCCAGTAGGCATCACCGTCAGTCTGTGGCAGTTTGGGGTCCAGGTATCAGTGGTTATGCGTGGTTTTCTCTGCTTCACTTTCTCCAAAGCTGTGAAAAAATAGTTCTTTTACAGCACTGTACAGTCACACGTTACGGATGGAACCAGCTGCATCAACTTCCAGTACGACGGTGTTGGAAAAAGGTGCCTTTGGTGGTCAGGAGCACAACAGCTCTGGTGAGGTGTTATTTAAGTGTGTTCTTACATCTGAGTTTCCTCATAGCAGTATGTAGCTGAGGGGGTCCAGGTTTCCCAGGTAAGATTGATGGTTTTTCTCCTACCAAGCACCAGCTCAGTATACAAAGCTCTGTTAATAACACCCAAGCGTGTAGATGTTAAACTGAAACGGCTTTTAAACCTATTTGTTGTTACGAAAATAGCTTAATACACCATCTTCACAGGGTAAAAATTCACATGGAAGGACAAAAAAACCCAGAAGCGCTTCCTGAGCTTCAGTTTACCAACAGCACCATCGGATTTAGATCCTGGCCTGGCAGCCAGGATGCAGGGTCTGTAAGCATTGCTGCGATGTGCAAGTGCCAAGGCAGGTTTCTGGCCTGCCCTGAATAAAATACCTTTTTTTTTTAATACAAACAGCGTGCCAGGTACGCTGTAATGCCAATGTGCCAGCTCAATAGAGGATATCAAACAACAGAGGCGTTTATCCTAATTTCTGGCATGAAAACACTTTTAACAGCATTCTTTTCATGAAGAAACCCCTCTCTATCTTCTCCAATGCTCCAGGATCTGCTGCAGCTGCAGCAGCCGCGCTGGTACAACCCACATCTTTGCCAAATCTTTTCAGTAACTGTGCTTTACCTCGGCAATGTTGAGGTCACTCCTCTTCCTCCTCCAGCTGAGCAAGCAGCTCGCTGGCTCTGCCACACCGCAGGTGCGGAAGCGAAAGCTGGGAACACAGGAGTCAAACTCTCAGTGCTCACGAAGCCACCAGGGCAGAGGGCTGACACAGAGGCACCCCGGATCCGCTCTCCCTCCCCGCTGCGAGGCTCGCAGCAGCCCCAACCCGAAGCACACACAATGCTTCGCATGGTGATGTCACCGCTGATTCTGAGTCCCCACGTGAGGATCCGCTTCACCACTCTCAACGTTGGTGTTGGTTTTTGATTTTTGTTTTTTTTTTTTTTTTTCTTTTAAACATTCTCAGCTTATGGGAAACCATCAGGTAAACCACAGATCGCTAGGGAAGAAGGCCCACACGAGGGAAGTCCGTGCTTTTCTTCCAGGCAGTGGCATGTGCTTTAACACGCCGCGTTCGACAAAGCAGCTCTCCCCGTTTTGCTCAGTGGCAACAGGCACGACTGCAACGCACACAGGTGTAGGCAGCACCTGCAGGTCCCAAACCCTTAACCCGTTTTTAGAGAGCACCAATTTTTTAAGTAGTGCTTTTCCCTTAATCCATGACCCCTTCTTTCCTTTATTTCTATCGGGTGGCTCTCCTCCATTTTCCTCCTCAGTGTCTGAGCAGACACTGGGAATCGTTTCCGGAGGAAGGGCACTGCTGAAGCTCCTCCATCTACTCTCCGAGAAAAGAGAGTATGTTAAAGAATACATCTTTCCTTTCTTTTCCCTTTTTTAAATACAATTTCTGAAATCAACGCTGCGGCCTGGCAGCAAATACCTACGGGACTAAAGATGATTCCTCATCCTCACTGTAACGTTGTAGTTAACCTCCCAACGAACCCATCTCCCCAGGCAGCGGCCATTTGAGATGGGAAGGGGCAGAGCAAGAGGAAGCTCTCCTTAGCCTAGCTCTTCCCCCAACACCACCTCGCCACCCAGCACCAAATTCAATTCACCTGCTCCGCCCGATCACTCGAACGGGCGTCCGACGCTGGCACACGCCGCAGCGGTGGTTCTGACGTGCCTTAAATCACCTCTCTGCAGAATATCTCGGGTCTGTACGCTCAAATAACGCAGTATTTGAGAAATAACGCCCAGAGCTCACACTCTGAGTGCAGCCCAACAGCACCGAAGCACCGGTAGGCTAAACATTCCAAACCTGGCAACAAGGCTGACCCAAGTGTGAGAAACACTCCGTAGCCAATAACTTAGGCTCAGGCGAGGATCTCAGTGAAGTAGTAATTTATTCGCGATTGCAATGGCGGGCGCCCCACAAGCAGGAGAGAGCGCATCTACTAGTTCCAAAACACAGTTTATATACCTTTTTATGGCAGGACCCTCCCCTGTTTCCCCACTGAGTGGGTAATCCAGATTCACAATCTATCTGATGCTTCACAAACAATGCATGGCCTTCAGTCGCCGGCCTGCTAAATTTCAAATTTCTTTTGACATTTTTACTGCTTGAAGTGGTAATGTTTCTTCACTTATCTGACTTGACTTGACACCGTGATTTTCACCTAATTGTCCTAAGGAGTCTGATTGTCTGCATTTTACAAGGTTGCCTGCTAAACTTTTCTTATCACTGTAAGCATATCTCAGTACCACATTCCCTCCTTCTAAACAATGTAACTCTGCAAAAACAACATTTCTATTCCCACAATTCCCCCCTTTTCTTTTTTTTTTATAAACTGTTGATTTTTGCAAAAACTCTTTTTATTTTTATTTATTTATTTATTTTAAGTGTAATTTGGTAAATATCTTCCTGTTCTTCACTTTCTTTGCTCTCCATTTCCTCTAGTATCATTTTATCTGAGTAGGGTGGTGGATCTATGGTCATTTGTTTCAATAATGTGGTTTCAATTAACCGCTGGACAAGTCCCCTTACACAGGGGATAACGCAACAGCCAATAGCTGTCAAAACTCCTGCTACTATAATCAAGGATGTAAATATGGACATTACCATCCCTTTCCATTTACCAAACCAAGATTTCAACCATCCTGTGATGGAAGTGTCTGCTCCCGAATTTTCTGCTAATTCATTGGCAAGGGTGGTAAGCCCTTGCAATGCTCTTGTTACTGTGCCATCCGGGGCAGTATTGTTACGGATAAAAGTACAGTGGTTGCCCAGCATCACGCATACACCACCCTTCTCCACAAGCATCATATCTAATGCTATCCTGTTTTCCCAAGCCATTTTGCTGATGGCATCTAGTTGTTCAGCGATTCCTCTCATCGCATCCTTGGTATAATTGATGAATCTCTGCTGATTATAATAGAAATAATTAATCCAATCCACATTTTTATTGATTGTTACCCACCAGAACAGTAACTCAAACCCTGCAGCAATTTAATTTCTGGCTTTATATTCATCCCGAACTCCTCTAAGTACCCCAACAGAATCTATGTATACTCTATCATCAAATGATATTCCTAAGCCTCCTTTACTTCTTCTGGGTATTTGTGATGTTTCTCTTTCAAATGCCAGGGTGAAGGGTATAGCTGATTGAACAAGTGCACAAGTGCCTTCCCAATTAGATGGTAGGGTGGACCGTAAGATCTTCCCTCCACCGTACCACCAGAGATCTGCCCTGGGGATCTCTAGTCTTGAGCAGTTTCCCATCAAGTCCTTGGTAGCACAAGGCAAATTCTCCCAGATGCCAGGTAGCACTCACACCCTGCCGTGAGAGGCAAGCTGTATGGTTACCTATAGCTGTAGAGAATGCAGGGGGAACTGTGATATTGTTATCATGCAAGAAACAGCAAAGAGAGACTTACAGGCCTCATTTCCCCAGGCAGTCTTTTCTTGGTACAATGCAATCATACATCGCATCCCTTGGGAGTCTTTGGTCCACCCCCATGGGAAGGGCACTATCTGGGCAATCGGTCATCCCGAGGCACAAGCATAGCAGTAGCTACGGTTGAGACTCTGGACAGTATATTTGACCCATTCTATCCAGGCATTCACATCCCCATACCCTGTTTGAATCTCAAATGTTTGAACTGCCACATTTCAGAGGGCCTCCTGTTTACTCTCCTGTTTTCTCCTTGAGTTTCTCCCTTTCTCTGATGGCAATAGAGGATTGTTTCCATACAGCTATTCTCAATCTGGCTGTTGGGTCTCTTCCAGTTATTTGTTCTTTCTGCTCAATTGTCATTGGGCATTTAAATCTCCACAAGCTAACACCTCACAAGCATCAAACGTGACGGCTTGTGGTACATAACCCCCTGTCACAGTCACCCATATTTTGATGGGGTATCCCGTTTTTGCTATTATCTGGTCATGCCTTTTCCAAGTTACCAATTGACCGAGGCCTTCTCTGAGGCCTAGAATCACTAAAAACAAAATTAGTAATCAATTTTTCCCTGTCATTATTTTTAAACCTTAGGTTTCCAAATAATTATCGATACAAAAATAAGATGTACACTACTACTATAACAACCCCCCCTTGGGAGCACTGCAGTTCGCTATAGGTCTGTCCTTTCTCTCAATCACAAGTCACACTCGTTAGTTACCTGTGAAAATAAAAGGTTAGTTTACAATTGTAAGCTCTTATCCTGCTCAGAGTCCACTATGAGATTTTTTCTCTTCAATTTCAACTTCCAACAAGTCTTTTGTAGGAACAGCTTCCCACGTACTAGCGTCGACAGATGCCTTCACTCGAGTATAGTGAGTCCAACCTTTTTCTGCAGTTCTTACGGCTGTTTCAGCGGTTAGTAATTGTCCTTCCCATTCAGGCCGGAGTTGACTCTTTCCAGGTCTGAATCAGGACCCGGTTTCCTGGGTGATGGTGGTGAATGGGGAATTCCAAAGGTGGGGTTTGAGCCAACAACCCACAGGTCCTGAGAGATGACAAAGAAGAAGACAACCCCAGAATACAGTTCTTAAGGAAACTCTCTTATTTTGAATTGTGGTATCTCATCCCTTCTGCCCAGATAGGGCAATCTGAACAGCATCTCATATGGTGAAATTCCTATATCCTTTCTTGGTGCTGTTTAAACCTGTAGGAGTAAGCATTTTACCCAAGGAAATTGGGTTTCTAACACTAGTTTAGTTAATTGCTTCTTTAATGTCTGATTCATTCGCTCCACCTTCCCAGAAGAGGAGGGGTGCCAGGGGCTGTGAAAATCCCACTCAATCTCTAAGGCCTGCTTTAACCCTTTCAGTAAAGCTTACACCCATCTAGTCACGTGGTCAATTAGGACAAACAAGTAACTCAGTAAAGTTTACCTGTATACTTTGGAAAGGTCAAACCCCTGGCTCCCGTCCCCCTCTAAATGGGTTACAGAACACCTTTTTATTTACCTTTTGACATATGGTACATCCTCTACATATGTGCTTCCCTAAAGTGTATATTCCTACACAGACATACTTTCTTAGCACAATATCACACATTGCTTGCACCTCCCAATGACTCTTTTGATGTAAAACAGTTAATATTTGCCTCATTATCACTTTATTCAGCATTTCTCTCCCATCAGGGAGTATCCGTTTTCCTTCAGACTTCATGGCTCCTGATTCCTTAAAAAAATCATTCTTTTAAAACTTTTTAGTTCTTTCTTAATTTTCAACAATTCCCTGAATCCTCTCTGGATTTATTCTTCATTTTCCCTCAGACATTAGATGCCTTAAATACCTGACTTCTCTTTCTCCATATTGTAACTTTTTTTTTTTTTTTTTTTTTTTTAATACTCTCAAGCCCTGCTTTCCCAGAAAGTTGAATAGCTTGTTTGTTAGTAGCTTTCTTCACAACTCTTTTCTCCTGTCCTGACAACAGAAAATGATCCACATATTTGTAACATTAATACCTCCTTGGGAGGTTGTAATTGCTCCAAAATCTTTTTTAAAACTTACTCATATAGATAGGTGGCCCTGTAAACCCCCCAAGGTAAAATTGTCCACCTATATTGTTGCTTCCGTCCCCATTTCAGGGTCTTTCCAGTTAGAGGTGAATATACGTTTGCTCTCAGGGCCTGAGAGCACTCCATTAATTACACTGTTATTCCAGTCTAATAATTTACTAGTTGAATGCCCAATTTAATCATCAAATCCCTTCCCAACAAGTTAGTCTCTGCCTTGGATACATACAATAATTGCCCAGTGATCATTTTATCCCCTGGTCTCAGCTTGGTATCCCCCAAAAGTGGCACTGTTATCCCAGCCCCTTCTACCCCCATCACTTTTTAGGGTTTCATTAGTTAATTTAATCCCTGATACTTTACAAGTCAGTAATGACCTAGCTGTTCCCCAGTGTATTGGGTTTGATGGCAAGGTTCGGGGGCTGTGAGTAGGGGGGTGGGAAACTGCAGTGGCAGCCCCCGTGAGAAAAAAAACCCGGAAGCCTCCCCGTGGCAGATAAGGGACAATTTCATCTGGCCCTAAGGGGCCCACTGCTGCCCAGAGCCAAGCCATGAGCAACACAGTCCGTGCCTCTGTGAGAACACATCCACGAAAACAAACAAAGAAACAAACAAAAGCCTGCTGCTCAACAGCAGTTGGGAGAGCGAGAAACCCCCCCGCAGACACCAAAGTCAGTGCAGAAGGAGGGGGAGGAGGCGCTCCAGGCGCTGGAGCCGAAGCCCCCCCTGCGGCCGCTGGAGAGGCCCCTGGTGGAGCAGGCTGTTCCCCCCTCCCCGATGCTTGGGAAACTGAACAAACACCACAGCAAATATGCAAATATACCAAAACTTCTAGACTGTTACTTAGATAACGCCTACATCACCTTTCCCTGCTCATTCAATTTCAAACAGCTCTGTTAAATATTACATGCCACACCTTTAACACCTTCGGCAAGACTTTTAACACTTCCTTTATCTTTCTCCAGCCCGCACTTTTCTAATACCAGCACCAAAGGCTCAGTCAGAGTCCAACTTAATTCCATACCTTTTCCCTCCAAGATACTGAAACAACATATCAATATAGCATATTTCATCCCATTTTCCTTCTTTCCTCCTTCTTCCACTCCAGATATTCCTATTCGAAGTGGCCAGCCTGGCCACACTTAAAACATCTTATCAAAGCCTGTCTCTGCTAGGACTCGGGCCACAATACAGGCAGCCCTCTTTGCCTGCCATTCCTTCATCTCTCTTCCTCTCCTTTCCATCCTGGCCCTGACTCCCCCTGAAGATTTTCTTCATCTTTCTCCAACCCTCTGCCTCACTACCCGCTGCACTGTCAATACCATTAGTTTCGATCTCTTTTTTTTTTTTTTTTTTTCCTTCTCATCTCCCCTCCAGACACACACCTCCAGGGCCTCCCGCAGGAGGGTCCCCCAGTGACTGTTCACTACATTCCCCCACCTTCTGAAGCATTTTCTGCGTATTTTGCAAGACTTTAATCACACAATGAACTTTCAAGAGCCCTTGGGATACTGGGTCCTCAGGTCTCATCCCCAAGTACTTTCTCATTCTAACCCGAAGTCTCTCATATGATTTCTGTGTTGCACACTATTATTATTCCAGCCAGGATTGGCAAGTGGGTATTTCTGCCCTGCCGGTATTACCCCTGGTCCTGGAGGATGAGCTCTTTCCCATTCTTGTATAGCAGCTCTCCTCCTGATCATTCCCATTTCTTTCCCTGTAAACAAAATACTTATAGACATAATTCCCTCCCCCAAGAGTATAAATCAGGTCGTAGGAACTGGTCTAATTGTTCAGCTAGGCTGTTGGGGTCCTTGAATAAAGACTTCCTCTCCTTCTTAAAAAGTCCTAACCTCTCTGCTGGTAAGGAGGAGGGGGTAGTTCACCTAAGAGGATACACAGTTAGTGTTAGTACTGTTAGTATCAGGGAAGGCAAAATTCTCAACATATCTTCTACCTTGTTCTAATTCTTGCCAGAGCCTAGAGTACAATCCTTCTTTAGGGACAGTGTTAATTACAGTCCCTGTCTCCCTTCCCGGAGTGACTGCTGCTGCCACCAGTTCAATATTAAGATTATAGGGAGCATAACTTGGCTCCTTCTCTGAAAAAGGAATCTTATTGTTTACACATAAATTTAAAGCCTGAATTTTCATCAGACCCGTAGTTTGGCCAAAATACTGCTGTTTCCTTAATTGGTTCTTTTGTCCAGACTGATACACAATATTTAACCCTTTTTTTTTTTTTTTTTTTAATTATTTTTCTTTTACAATCCCTCTAATTTTGGGATTATGTTTCCAATTTCTTATCATTCTTCAGGAAGAACTATTAGTAGGCACTCCCCCAGGGATATCTCCCTGTCCCCTGGAACTCATATTTTCCCATTTTTCCTAACCCTCGCCAGTATGTGCTACAGAATTTTCCCTTCTGCAGTGTACCACACACCAACGTACTGAAAAATGGGGGTGTACCGCAAAGCACTTCCCCGTGCAAGCGTTACCGCACACCTATGAGTTTACCAGATTCCCTGGAACTCGTACTTCCCATCTTTCCTAACCCTCGCCGGTATGTGCTACAGAATTTTCCCTTCTGCAGTGTACCACACACCAACGTACTGAAAGATGGGGGTGTACCGCCAAGCACTTCCCCGTGCCAGCGTTACCGCACACCTGAGTTTACCAGATTCCCTGGTGTACTTCCAAGCACTTCCGCGTGCAAGGATTACCGTACACCAGATTCCCCTGGTGTAGTGCCAGCACTTCCCCGTGCAAGGGCTTACCATACACCAGATCACCCGACCCCCAAGGCAATACTTAATATTTCTTACCTTGGTCTGTGCACAGAGTTAGCGGATCGATTCTTAAAAACCCGGAGTGCCTACCTTCTTCCTTTCCCCACTACTTCACGGATCCTGCCTCTTTAACCAGTCTCGGGCCCTCTGTCAGCTTTCCGCAGAACCACCACCGTCGATGCACAGGACCGCTGAAATCAGCGGGGCATGCCTTCCTGCTGCTGCGGCGGTGGGGCTCCCCAGTAGGTGACTGGATCCTGGACGAGCCCCCAAATTGTGAGAAACACTCCGTAGCCAATAACTTAGGCTCAGGCGAGGATCTCAGTGAAGTAGTAATTTATTCGCGATTGCAATGGCGGGCGCCCCACAAGCAGGAGAGAGCGCATCTACTAGTTCCAAAACACAGTTTATATACCTTTTTATGGCAGGACCCTCCCCTGTTTCCCCACTGAGTGGGTAATCCAGATTCACAATCTATCTGATGCTTCACAAACAATGCATGGCCTTCAGTCGCCGGCCTGTTAAATTTCAAATTTCTTTTGACATTTTTACTGCTTGAAGTGGTAATGTTTCTTCACTTATCTGACTTGACTTGACACCGTGATTTTCACCTAATTGTCCTAAGGAGTCTGATTGTCTGCATTTTACAAGGTTGCCTGCTAAACTTTTCTTATCACTGTAAGCATATCTCAGTACCACATTCCCTCCTTCTAAACAATGTAACTCTGCAAAAACAACATTTCTATTCCCACACAAGCAACAGCACGGAACCCTTCTGCACCTTCAGCGTGGACATCAGCGTAAGGAAACACAGACCTCCTCGATCCAAATTTTAAGCGAGAAACGCAAAAGGTCACCCAACCGGCTTGTTTTCAGCAAGCTAAAGGAGAAATTAAGGCGACAACCGGGTGCATCCAGAGTTAGTCAGATCCTGAAGGAAGTTCCTTGGGGGAACGGAGGAGCAACGCGCCAGATGAGGGCTGCCTTACAGCGCACCCCTTAAAGGCACTGCTACGGAAGGAAGGCAGAAGGTTGGAACTCGAAAGAACTTGCAAGGCGCCCGTTAAGGGGGAAATCTTTCATTTTTTTCTCAGCAGAACCTCCCCTCTCCCCCCAACCCCCCCCATGAAGGCAGCCCGGGGACTCTTTGCTTCCTTAGGGAGAGGGCAGGGACGGGGCAGGGTGGTGGGACAGATGGCCAGAGGGTCAGATGCACGGACAGACAGACAGCCGGACAGAGGGCCCAGCAAGGCCTGACGAAGGGTTCAGGAGCAGGAGGGAAGGGCAGGGCGAGGGGAAGGGTGGCCCCGGGCCTGACAGGAGACCTTGGGCCTAACCCCGGGCAGCAGCTCCGCGTCTCACAGGGCCCAGAAGGGGCTGATACAGGGGGAGGGAACACCCCAGCCCCCAGCCCTGCCTCCAGGCCCTGCGGCCTTCACCCCCCCCCCTTCCCCTAAGGGCACCCCGACCCACAGGGCCCGCGACACGGCCTGCTCCCCCTCAGGGCAGCAGAGGGGAGCCCGGCCGGGCAGGAGGCCTTTCCCCTGCCCCCCGCTGGTCTATGAAGGGCTCTAGTTACCGGCGAGCAGGGATTTTTACTGATACTGGCCGGACAACAAAGACTACTTATTAGAGAAGTACAATTCTTTTTTTCCTTGTGATAACTTTTCTTGACCAAAAAACACGATTGTGAATGAGGGAAAATGAAAGATGTAACATGGGAACGTGCGGATACTCACGATGATGCAGCCTTCTATCCGCATGTTCGCTGCGCTGCTGGGATAGCAGCTGCGGGAGCCTGGCAGCAGAGGGCAGTGAAGCCAAGCAGCTGGGATCCGTCTCTGGGGAAGGGGGCACTGAGAAAGCGCTTGCAAACGGGGCACAAGCCCTCAGCCTCTGGAGGCGGCGCCTGTCAGGCGTGAAGGAAAGGGATCCCTTCTGGGAAGATGCTGTGGGCTTGCTGAGGCTCCAAGAACAGACGGTGCTGGCTGCTACCAGCGTGCTGCAGCAGCGGCAAGACAGAGCCGTGGTGGTTTTCCTCAGCTGGGCAGCTGAGCTCCAGCACAAGCGCTCTCTCCCTGCCCCTCCTCCAACGCCAAGGGGAGAAAAGAGGCTGGCAAGGGCTCAAGGGCTGCCAGAAGGACAGGGAGATCACTCCACAAGGAGCGTCACGGGCAAAGCAGGCTCAGCACAGCCTGTTCCAGTCCAGCCCGGGGCCTGCTCCTGCGGGGGCTCTCCACAGGCCGCGGCCTCCTCCAGGCCACAGCCACCTGCTCCACCGGGGGCTCCTCCACCCGCAGGGGGGCTGCAGCGTGGAGATCTGCTCCACGGGGGACCCATGGGCTGCAGGGGGACAGCCTGCTCCACCAGGGGCACAGCCTGCTCCACCAGGGGCCTCTCCCTGCACAGGCCGCAGGGGAACTGCTGCTGTGAGCCTGGAGCACCTCCTGCCTCCTGCTGCACGGACCTTGGGGGCTGCACAGAGCTTTCTCACTCCTCCCTGAGCCAGACGCTGCTGGGCAGCAGCTTTCGTTCCCTTTCTTAGATGCAAGATCTTCTTAAATTCAGTCCAGCCAAGTAGGAAATGTAAATGTGGACAGCTGTATCTTGGCAAAGAAGATAGTAGGGAGCAAGGAGGTTCAGCAGTCAAGATGGAAGGTGATGCCATGAGGCTTACAGGCTAGTAATGTTCTAGTGAAACCCTGCCTTCCTAAAGAAACCTGCCTCACTACTTGATGTGAATAACAGACTCTGTTCAGCTCTTTCCTAACATAGAAACAGTGCTGACTGCTTCTTCAGAGTAACAGAAGTTCGTGATACTACTGAAATAGTTGTGGTTCAGATGTAGATCTGATTTCTCCTAAGCACACTGAATTCACAACTGTTGATCCTCCAGAGGAGGCTTTGCAATTGAACACCTGGAGAATAGGTAAATTTCCCGCTGTTGTTCTCCTCTCCTCTTGTTTTGTTTTGTTTTGTTTTGTTTTGTTTTGTTCCTAGTAGCATAGGCTTAAGACTCTGAAGAAACAGGCTGCTTTTTTTCATTTCCAGCACTGGCTGTTTCTCCTGAGCCCCGCCTTCTATTTTTGCAGTCATAGGATATGTGGATGTAAATTCGTGGAGAGAGGTAGAAAACTGTTTCAACTGGTGTTTTTTCGGCTATGTGGGGAGAACAAATAGAGTGGCTTTGAATATTCTGGCTCTTATTCAGAGCAGCATGTGGAGGGAGACAGATGCGTTTGCTTTTTTAGTGCAATGGCTTCAGAAGCAAGAGGGGAAAAAGCACTTTCTCTGGGAGCCGAAGAAGGTGTCCTAATCACAGGAGAGGTTTCTAAATGGCATATCTTTGTGAGGGTTCCTGTAGTCCGGAGGTTTTTGTTTGTTTGTTTGACGTTGGAAGGTTTTACTCTTAATATTCACGTCCTTCAGCAGAAGTGAGAAATGTGATTTTATTTTGTGCAGTGTCGTGGACCCTCCGAAATCTCCTGGGAACGATGAATACCTCGCCCAGTACCAATGTGATGACGGTGGAGACAAGGAGAAAGCAAGAAGATCAAAAGAACGTGACCTCATTTCAAAAGAAAGCGTTTTGTCCGGCAAAGAGTCTTGTGAGCCTGGTGAGAAATTGCGGCATACTTCCTCCCTCGAGTCTGACACTGAAAGTAGCTCTAAAAACCTTTCCTCCTCAGCTGTTACAGAGAGATGCCAAGATACAAAGGACAAGACTAAAACCACTGAGAAAGAGCATTACGAATGCAAGAGGGAACATGCTCCTAGTGAAGAGAAGGAGAGTCAAAAAGCAGGTCCTTCCAGCAAGAGAAGGATAAAGTTGAATACAAAGAATACAAACTTGAGCTCCTGATTGGCTTCATGCTGAACTCTGTGCTGTTCTTGTTGTAATCTTGGTCTCTCCATAGATAATATGGTTTAAATCCAAATAGAATCGTGCGATGAGGAAGATCTCACTGCAACAAATTCAACATCTAAAATCAAAGTTGACATTTTCCGTGATTTTCTTCCTGAGCAGAAGTGTGCAGTACTCCTTTTATATTAACGTAGAGATTATTTCAAACAGTCTTGAAGTGCTTGATGACTTAACAGTCTGCAGATTTATTATCAAATCAAAAAAACCCCGACTTGGTAGACTATTTTTTTCCCAGTTTTGAATGACCACTAGGAAGAAGGTTATTCCGGCATCAAAAAAGTCATGTGGAATGTATCAAAATTTACTGAACCAGTAAGTAAAAATTATATTTTTCTATTAGTTCCATTGTTTCAACTCTTCTGACCCTTCTGGACGGCATAGATAACAGAGGGGAGATCGTGGTAATCGGAGCTACCAACAGACTGGATTCTATAGATCCTGCTTTACGAAGACCAGGACGCTTTGGCAGACACTTCCTCTTCAACTTGCCAAATTAAGAGGTGAGAACTTAAATTCAACGTTAGTGCTACCATGGCAAAGTCCAACTTTATAGGAAAAAAAAATAATTGACAACTTGAACAAAAGAGTGACACGTGGAGACACTGCGTTGTTCCATGGAGGGCAAATCTGGTACTGGATATATATGGTCAGGATGATACCACCAAGTAGTTAGTTCTATAATCAAACCTTTCATTCCCAAAGTTGTACCTGTTTGCTTAATTATTTAGTCCACTTGGGCGCTTTCATCATGAAGTTGTGTTTTTGGTCTCAATCCTTCACTTATGAGTGAATAGGGGACGTGTTTGCATTTGATTGTGCCCCGGATCAGTGGTAGTAGTTTGAGTCATAATTCTTTTCTTCTTTATAGTAATTGTAGCAATTGGAAGCATTGTGCCAGAAGTGCTTTCTGTGAATTTACTGACTGGAAAGCAAATGTGATGAAGTAATGAGACTGTCCCAATGAAAGCTTGCTAAGTTTTAGAGAAGTTTTTTGGACAGCAAAGAAATGTTTCTGGATAAATTTTTCATTACAGTATTTTCCTCTGGATCCTTAGGTCTCGTAGTTTGGAAACTTGTTATTGAAGCTATAAATGCCTTTTCTTTCACTGTAGGTTCCTAGAAAAAGTTCAGTATAACAACTAAGAAATATTCAATTTCCTGGTTGACAATGCAGAGTGTATATTAAATAACTGTAAAATACTTGAAAGTTGAGCAAGTAAGAAAAGTGTATTAATAGATGAGGGGTTTTGAGGGAGGACTGTTTTTTTTGTCTGTTTGTTTGCCTTTTGGTTTGTTTGTTTCTTGTTGGTATTTTTAAGGAAAACTTGGGACAAGCTAAAATGCAATGATTTTGCTTCCAGGCTAGAAAAGAAATTGTCAAGATTCATACTCGTGACTGGACCCCTCAGCCACCGGACATGTTGCTTGATGAACTAGCTGAGAAATGCATTGGTAAGACTGAAACAGAAACGGATTCTTGCTTGTGACCAAGTTGTAAAGAACCTTAGCTTGTACCAGGCAGTACCCATGCTCTTGTGCCTTGCTGCACAACTAGTCAACGAGGCAGCTGGCACACCTTCATAGCAATCTGAGTGAGATGCTTTCATCTATTTACTCTTTGTTATCGTTCCTCTTGTTGTCTGAGAACATTAAATGGTTCTGGGGCATCTTCCTCAAGAGTATAGTTTTTGATGAGGAGTCTGCTTCAGCTGCATAAGCGCAGGATATCAGGCAGTGAGCAACATGAAACTTCCCTGCAGAGCGGTAGCACTTTGAATTCCCTGTTAAGCTGTTTGGTTTTGGCATTACAAATTCTTTAAATGTTGCATGTTGTAAACCTGGGCCTTGACCGATGTAACGTTTGATTTTTGTTTGTTAGGATACTGTGGTGCAGATATCAAATCTTTATGTACTGAAGCTGCGCTGTGCTCTCTACGCCGATGCTATCCTCAGATTAATGCAAGTAGGGAGAAGTTGCTACTAGACGTTAATTCTATTAAAATAAAAGCAAAGGACTTTTTCATGGCTATGAAGAAGGTTGTTCCAGCTTCAAACGGGATCAAGGCTTCACCCGTACAAGCACTATCACCCATTTTCAAGTCACTTTTTCAAAGATCAGTAGAGAATATTTTACAAGTTGTGCAGAAGATCTTCCCGCATGCACAGCTTGCGCTAAAGAAGGACCGACAGCAAGGTATAACCACAGCATCCACTTCTTTATAATTCTGCTAAAGCAAAAACTTGTGGTTTGTGCAATCAACTTATACCTTTCAGACATAATGGTGGTAGAATTTTATTATTTGCATGTGCATGTCTTTTTTTTGGGCAAGTCTGGAATACAACACATAGGTTTTATTGTGGATTCGAAACTGAAATGCCAAATGGAAGCTCTGAATGACTCAAAACACAGTAAAGGACGATGCGTTCTCTACTGAAGCATCCTGCTTCTGACGGCAGCTAAGATAATTAGCATTTGTAGAGGTTGACTTGAGGTTTGAAGTATAAGGCACCTATTTTTCTTTAAAAAATCAAAACTCAGATCTTTGGAGGGGAAGCATTTCTAGGTCAATGTTTCTAATTCCTTTCTGAAGAATGTCAGGACCAGGATACAAGTATAACTGGTCTAAGCTAAATATTGTTTTAGCTATCATCATTTTTAACCAGTCTCCTAATTTAAATGTTTGTGGATCGTACTATACACGTGAGATCAATTAGCATTGATATTTACTAGATGAATGGAATTCTGTGGCCATCACATCCTTTATCCCCGTGCTTTCATTGTGGGAACCTCCTCCAGAAAGAAATGGTCTTGTTTGTTTTTGTTTTATTTTAGCTATTTAGCAACTGCAGAAATTGTTCGTAATCTCCTTTATTCTAAGGGGGAGAAAAAAATCACCAAGAGTAGCGTTCCTTATACGTACACATCAGTGGGACTTAGTACAGCTTTGTAGGGCCTCGTGCCATCTCCTTAGATCTGTGGTGGGCTGAACTCTAGGAAGTAGCTTTCAGTGTGTGCTCTCAAATGAAGAAAGGGTTTTGGCACTGATTTAGAAGCTGTATTAATGGAAGAGAAAGAGACAAAGGCTATTCAGGAAAGTTAACAAACCTCTTTTGCCTTTCAGAGCATTTCAATCCTATTTTACAAGATGATATGTTTGACAGTGATGACGATGCATCCTTGGTTTCTGGAGATGAATTAAAAGATGGAATGCCTGACGGACCAGAGAAAAATTGCCTCTGTTTCAGCAGGTAAAGAAAGATAGATCCCTGTTACGTTTAAATTCTCAGGTCTGCTGAGTCTTTGTGAACAGTTCCAGCTGTTAAAAGTGCGAGGGGTGGTAGACGAAGGGGCAACATCAAGTTTGTGTGTTGAAGGGGTGCTTGGTATTCACAAGAAGAAAGGGTGGAGGGACTAAAGTTGTAATGAAGTTGCTCTGAATGACCAAATTGAAAAGCCCAGGCTTCTCTTCGTAAGCCAAAGTGATCCGTAGACTACCAGAACACGTTGACTTAATCCATGGCATTCTTTGAAAGACTCAAGACCACATAAATGTGCAGTCTGTCGTTTTAGCTAAAAATACCCCAACTTTATGGGTTTGTGTTGCCACCTTTTGCCCTTCTGTTTTCCAGGATTGTTAAACCAGTAGTGAATTATGTAGCAGAAAGAAAACTGAGAAAGAGCTTGTTAAAACACCTTGAGAAAAAATTGAATGGTGTCTTTATTTGTTAAGCCACCAAGTTGTGTTAATCTTGTGATATTTTAGTATGGAAGTCATGCAAGCCCACAGTTGGAAAGTTAGATCATGTTGTCACAGCTGGATCAGTTATTTTTCTCAGTTTCTATTGCTGTGCTGTCCAGAAGATTTTCTGTCCTGTAGAGCAAGGCTAAGTCTCTAGCATCTTTGATTTAAGCCAGCAGAGGTACAGCCTGATTGTAGTGGGGAAACAAATGCTCCTCACCAATTTATTTTTAAATAAAAATAAATTTATAATAAAGTAAATAATAAATATATAATAAATAATAAATATATAATAAATAATAAATTTATAATAAAGTAAAGCAAGATTGCAGGGATATTAATTTGCAGTCTTGGTTTAGTAAAGAATAGGAAACACAAGGGAAGAAGGTGAAACAATTGGAATGAGTGAATAACTTAACTGGAAATCTTACATGTATTTAATGTACCGCTGCCATTTGGATTATTTGGGGAGGGAAAAGAAAGTCTATAGGAAAATTACTTGGAACATCTGTGTGTCTATTCAGCACCTCATTTATAAGCTTGTTTTCTTAACTCTTGTTCTAGGAGTGCTTTCTGCGAACCAACATCATGCCAGCCCCGTCTGCTAATAGTAGGAAAAGAAGGGTACGGCCAGGTTTCTTACGTGGCACCCGCGGTGTTGCACGCTTTGGAGAAGTTTCCCGTTCACACCCTGGACCTTTCTGTTCTGCTTACAAACGTTGCACCGCCAGAAGAAATCTGCGGACAGGTACCTTTTTTCTTTTTCTTCTCATCAGATTCACTGACTGTATGTAAAGGATCAATGGAGTTGCAAGTAAGGTGAGCAAAATTAATTGGTAATGGAGGTGGCCTTGTTTTAATGTGCTGGGATGTTTGCTTCTGTCTGAAAATCCCCTTTTCTTTTAGACAGCACCACAAACAATCTGGATGTTGTACATCTCCACATTTTCCATATCCAGTTTTACAGTGAGACTGTTGCTAGCAGCTCAGGAAGCTGGGTGGTGTTGCTAATAAACATCTCTTTGTGGAAAGAAATGCTGCTCATGTCACTGGGATCCAGAAAGTAGTTCTCATTGCCTCCTAAGACTGTGTGCTCCCAGTAGATGGCTCTGTATCAGACTGCATGTCGGCTACTTTTTGTAGCCTTCTTCTAAATTATATTAGTAAGGCAACCAAGGTTTGGGGCTTCTGTTTATTTTGTTTTCGCACGGACATACACAACTTGTGCTGTTGCAGTATGTGCAATAAAAGCATTAACATTCAGAAAACACTTCATTTGCACGGTGATGTGGTTTTAACTAGAAAAAATGAACAGATTTGGTGTTTTTACTTTTAGGCAGGAAATCCATTTTCTTGTTTGGCATCACTACCTTAAAATATTTTTACCTTTAGTGGAAACGTTTGAGAGCCATACAAGTAAGGACAGACATGTTACACGACTGAATACTGATGTGTCCCTTAAGAGGGACATTTCCTTTCTTTGTTATGCAATGATTGTGGCTGTGGCCATATAGCTACGGTGTCTAGCCACTGCCTGAATATATCCTTCCCATCTTCTGACTAGAGTTCTCGGAATACTGATAATCTGAAAGGGTGCACAGAGAAATTCCTTATGTGAAAGGATGCTTGCCACTCTGTTCACGCAGTTTCATTTCATGGGGCAGTCAGATGGCTATGTAGCTATGTATTAAGAGGTTCTTGTACGTGTTTTAGTTTTCTTACCCAAGCTTTCCTTTTCACTAGCTGATCCGAAATGCTCAGAAGACAGCACCAAGCACTATTTATGTCCCAGATATCCATTTATGGTGGGACAACGCTGGACCTGCCTTGAAACTTACTTTTCTAACTCTACTACGTAACATTCCAGCATTTTCGCCAGTTTTGCTGCTTGCTCCGTCTGATGTACGTCACTCAGATCTCCCAGAAGAGGTATTTGTCAATACTTTCCTTACTATTTCTTCAGTGTCTTGTAATTTATGAATGCTTTCAGCATCAAAATGCTGTGCTTTCTTAAATGCATGCTGTTATTACTCAGGCACCCTAACAAATCACTTAAAATTTGCTTAGAGAAAAAGAATACTGTGAAAGCATCTGCTTCAGGTTTTTTCTGAATCAAGCAAGTGACTTTCACCCCCTTCTCACACATGCAAATAATAAATTAATACAATAATTCTGGTGGCTACAAAGTGGTTCAGTCAAGAATATGCAGTGCTTGAAATGACAAGAGGATGTTTTTACTGAAGAGATGTCTTCTGACAGTCTGCCATTCCATGCTATGTTGGGTAAACTGCTAATAATGCAATTTAGTAGAGAATTGAAACACTTTGATTAAAAAATAAATAAATAAATCATTTTCTTTCTTCATATAGGCCAAAGCTTTCCAAGCTGGAAAGCTGAGTTCCAATTTCTGCTAAAGTAACTTTGGAATCGAATTCTAGTTGTAGTCCTAAATAAACTGTAGTAAAAGTATGTGCAGAACTTCATTGACTTCTGAGAGTTTACATTAAGGGAAGGTGCCCAAAACAGGACCACGCTGTTGTCATTCTGATGATTTGGTCTCAGTCATTGGGGGAAGAGAACGGGTCTTACCTAGACGTGTTTATTATCAACTGCTTTGAAAGTGCTTGAGTTCCCACAGAAGTTTTTGTACAGGCTGTAAATTCCTTCTAAAATAAGTAGTGAAATTCCTCACCTACCTTTTAATACTAGAACTTGAAAATGGAGGAAGACGTAGAGGTACTAGCTACTATGGTACTAGCCATAAAGGTTATGGTACCATAGGTACCATAGGTATGGTACTATAGGTATAGTACCATAGGTATGGTACCATAGGTATAGTACCATAGGTATGGTACTAGCCATAAAGGTTCTAAGTAAAGGCTGCAGCAAGGCAAGTAAATACAAAGGAGGCGCTGTTGGATGTGGTGAAAGCCATTACTTTACCAGTGTAGTGTACAATCCCTTCAGCGAGCATTAATTCTACAGGTGATTCTTAAAGGTGATATTTGAATTTGCCGTGCCAGCCTGTGAAAATGTAGCGTTTTAAGGCCAGGAAGATAACTTTTTTCAGTTTGTGTTCTTCAGGTTATTATTAATTTGAAAAGGTACTCGTCTTTTTGGAATAGAAGATGAGGTTTTTGTGGCCTTAAATCTGAAATGTCTCTCGTCCTTCTGCTTTAGATGCAAAAATTATTTAATAAGGAATTTGGAGAAGTGTGCAATATTGAGTTGCCTGGTAGGGCAGAGAGAGCATCTTTTTTTGAGGACCTAATTCTAAATGAAGTGGCTAAGCCTCCTGTAAAGAAAAGAGGTGAGGAGGATATGAGAAGTACATCTAAAACTTTCCTATCGAAGTTACTAGCTCTTTGGGCTTTGCTTTGGTGGTCATTTTCTGTCAGTAATTTGTCATATGCTTGTATTTGAGTACTGTAAATTGGCTAATTTTTCCTGATGAATTGAAGTTGATTGGACATTGGAAGTCGTGCCTGTAGCACCACCAGCTGAGCCTCAGAAGCCACAAGAGTGATCCCCACAAAAGTAGGGATGTTGGAGGAGGAAGAGGAGGATACCTTGCGTGACCTTAGAATTTTCTTGAGGGACGTTACTCACAGACTTGCCACTGACAGACGTTTCAGGGAATTTGCAAAGCCCGTTGACCCACAGAAGGTAAAGTAGTGCTGATCTGTGTGTGTCTGTAACTTCTCAGTGTTCGTATTTCTCAGCGTTTTGGGTGAGGTTCAACTTTGTTTTTAGGGCTGCACTGTAAGGATTTTGCAAGAAGCAGAGGCAGTGCTTTTACTTCTGCTGACTCTCAAATGTGTCTTATGGGATTATTCACTGAAAGCCCTGGTTTCATTCTAAAAAGCCAGTCCAAATGCCAACACAGTTTCCTCGTGAAAAGGCTTTGATATGTAGGCGTGTCACAGCACTGAAAAGCACAGAGATCTTTCCTTATAATTACAAACAGTATTTACAGGACTACTTTAATGAAGTCTGAAGCCCTTTATTGGACTGTCAGTTCCTGTGGGAACAGGAATAAGAGCAGCAGTTTGTAAAAATAAGTTTTGAGATCCTGTTCTCTGTTTCATCTGGAACTCCTCAATAGGAATCAACCATAAGTGCAGTGTGTTTTCTTTTTCCTCCAATTGGCTGCTTAGATGCCTTTTTCTCCTTAATTTATGAGATAAGCCTAAACTAGGGGCGTATATTTCAAAGACAGATGTAACTTGAATATACCTGGGGATCAGCAAAGTCCTCTTGATGTGGGCATCCACTGGCTTTTCTTCCCCTTTTCTCCTAGGTTCTTGAGCTGTGAAAAATCTAGACAGATACATATGTCCTCATCTGAACTGGTCATTAGTCTCCTCTTCTGGTCTGAGGGAAGAAATGAGCACCTCAGGGCCCAGTTATCTCATTCTAAAGTAGATGCCTGCAATAGGTACTTCACAGGTGCAATTCATGCACCTTTTCCTCAATGTCGACAACAAAGAGAATGCCGGATGGCTTGCTCAGCTTTCACTGTTGTGATTTTCTGAAGCAAAGTGAAATGAATCTCCCACCCTCAGTGTTTCTTCTCTACCATGCACGTGCTTCTGACCTCCCTACTTCTTGTTGTCCTCTCCTAGCCGCTCTAATGAAAAATGAAAGAGCCCTTCCATTTTTGAGAAGCAAACTGGTTAATTTCAGCGTCTTCTCATGCATCGCAAATGTTCAGGGTTTTTAGGAAGTCGTTTATTTAAAGTTTTCAGAATAATTTTGGTAGACAGTGTGCAAGGTTAAGAAAACCTCTGAATGCTTGTATTTGATCTGCAGGTACCTGACTATGCCACAAGGATTAAAGAGCCGATGGATCTTTCAACAGTTCTGACTCATATTGACTCGTGCCAGTACCTCGCTGCAGGAGACTAGCTGAAGGACATCGATCTAATCTGTAACAATGCCTTAGAGTACTACCCGGATCAAAGATCTACAGGTGAGGATGTGCTTTTTAGCCCTAGTTTAAAAAATCTGTCAAACGTATAGATGGATAAATGCTGTGTGCGGACAATAGACTTCGGATGGATTAGATGATTTTGGACGTCCAGACTGTAAATATTTTATCATTTTGCTACTTGGGCATGGAATTGTGATATAAGTGTTCCCAAGGAACTAGTGCTTTTGTTTTAATTAACTTCAATGTTGTTATGCTGAAAATATTCACTGAGAGAACCTTTCGGAACCAACCTATGAAGAAAGCAATTTTTTTCTGTGATCAAAACAGTTTCATTGGTTGGTAGACAACATTCAGTTAAAGTGTGTAAAATTTCAGATCGTCACAGCGCCTATGTTTTGCAAGACACTGCATATTCAATGGTGAGGAACGAAACGGATACAGAGTTTGGACGACTTTGTGAACAAATTAAAGAATCTCGTGAGAAAAGAGGTACGTGCTTTAACGCTAAGGATTTGAAGACTTGTCTCTGCATTTGTAACTGAAAATGCACGACGAAGATCTTTGGTATCTATTCTTTCTTGCAAGGTTGCACCTCTGCAGCGTGTGCTCCATGCGACAACTCCAAGTCACCACAGCAGAACCCTGCTACTGAAGACGAGAAACCAGATGAAGAGAGTAATGAAAATGAGGAGGTGCCAGCGGCACCTGTAGATGCCAGTACACCCATTTCTAATGGCAAGTTGCATTTTATTCAGCTGCTCTTGTCGTTCATACCTTCTCTGTTCTTGAGGCGTAACAGGTGTCTCTGATGCCTGGCTCTTTATGGCAGAGGTATTTTGTTTTCAAATTGACTTCCAAATGGGAGAGAGAAATCCAGAGGTCATTCATTCAATATAGTGATGAATTAAAGTTCAAAGAAAGTTGGTTCATTTGATGTACTCTTACTGGAACTTCATTTTGTAAACAGAACAACCCCCCACTCAAGGATATGACAGCTTCCCTCCCGTACTAAAAATGATAGTACTCACCCTTGTAGGAGCAGCAATGTGAAGAAGGTCAAGGGCAGTAAGAAGGGTTCGAAGCTTTGATATAACAAGCCTTACACTTTTTTTGACAGAGCTCCTAATAAGCATCTTTAGCAAGGTCTGGAGATGGGAGAAAAACTCAAACTAGATTTTAATTCTAGGATGTATAATGTCAAGCTTGACTGTTCCTCTGAACAGTCAATTGAATTTAATTTTTTTAAATTTAAATTAATTAGTTTAGTTTTTTTAACTTAAATTCAATTGAATTTAAAGTTTTGAATTTAAATTCCAATTGAATTTATTGAAAAAAATTCCAATTGAATTTAAAGTTTTTGTTGTTGTTTTTCACGAAACACTAAGTTTATGTGAAAGGTTTTGCTGCAATATCTTTTTGCCAAGGATATTAAGCTCAAGTTATCCACAAGAAAATGGTGGGGAGAGGGAAGCTTTAGTTTTGAAAGCTTTTTTTTTTTTTTTTTTTTTTTTTTTTCTCTCCAGGTTGTTCTTGAGCACAGCAGCGTTTCAGTGTCTGCCTGCCATTAGTTGCCCCACTACCAAGTCAGGAGGGTCAATTAAACTTGCGTGAGGCAGAATTTCTTTATCTGAATCTACGTGGTTCACATAAATATATTCTTGTTTCCTTCTTTCCCTAGGATTATTCTTCTACCAGTATTGAATGTTTCAACAGACACCGTTTAAGATCAATGAGCAAAAGCATCCTGCGGTGTTCAGTCTCCAGCTTTGAAGAAAGTATGGCGATACTGAGGGGAAATGTCAAGAGAAGATGCTTTTCAAGGTACTGTATTTCTATATGTTCAATCTCTGTTCGATTTGTAGATTGAAAAGCAAGAGAGAAAGCATGTGCAGTGAGTTGTGGCCTGATAAACCTCCGGCTAAAATCAGCAGAGGCCTATGAGCATGCTGATGGCGTACCAGTACCTTAAAACTAGAGTCCCTCTTCTCAGTGAAAGTCTCCCGCTTTTCTAAAAAAACCTGTTTTTTTTTTTTTTTCCCAACCCCTTTGAGGTGTTCTTGTGGTTTAGCCCGGCCGGCAGCTAAACACCACACAGCCCTTCTGCAACCCTCCCACCTCCCTCTCTGGAATGGGGGAGAGAAATGGGAAAGTGAAGCCCACGAGTTGAGATAAAGACAGTTTATTAAGACAGGAAAATAATGATGATGATGATGATGATGATGATAGTACTGCTACTAGTAATGTGTACAAAACAAGTGATGTACAATGCAGTTGCTCACTACCCGCTGACCAGTGCCCAGCGTAACCCCTAGCAGCCCAGCTGCCCCGCCCTATCCATGATGCAGCGTGTTGCCATAAGGCATAGAATTCTTTGGCCAGTTGGGGTCGGCCATCCTGAGTCTGTCCCCTCGCAGCTGTTGCTGTGCGCCGATTCTGATCGCCAGTAGGACAGTGAGACACCGAAAGGTCCTTGGCTTGTTGTAAGTACTGCTCTGCAGCAATTGAAACATCGGGGTGGTATCAGCACTCTTCTAAACATCCTTTCACACATTCTAAGCCAAAACATAGCAACCTACCCGCTACTAGGAGGAGAACTAACTCTGTCCTAACTGAAACCAGGACATGTATCTTTTCCACTTGGGTGCTATTGCTCATAATTTTGAGAATTCAACATGAGCAAGCTAGGAAATGTGGGTACATACAGAACCGCGTGTATATGGCACGCAACAGACTTGGGATGTGGATCCTGCGTGAGGCCTACAGGCTTCTCTTTGTATACCATGGAGCACTGGCTTGTAAACATGGTGAAATTTCCCATCCTTGATGGGTTTAATACAACAAGTCTTTTCTCCCTTCTCTGCCCTGTCCTCTTTCTTAATGTAGGCAGTTGAGAAAGCCAAAATTGGAACGAAAAAAAGAATATAACACAGGTAAGTGGCTGTAAGTCCCCGGGATACCTATTTGCGCTGGTTACTGAAGAGGATGGCACTTGGTCACTCCATGGCTTTCATTTGGCCCCAAAGCCTTCTGTAGTCAGCTGAATTCACTCCTCAGTGACTTTTCTGTGAAGAGAGGTAGGTGCAAATAGGAGATTTTATGAATTCCTTGGGGAGGGAGCAGTGTGAATTGCAGCTTGGTAGGCACAAAGCAAACTGTTCTAATTGTGCAAAGTAAATCGATACTTGATAAGTTCAAACTTAGTTTTATAGCTGGCAAGCACAAAAGTAAACCTTAGCTGTGATCCTAGCAGCACAGTGGTGTAGCTCTTCCCTTCCCCTTGTCCTCTTGGCTCTTTTAATGACAGTGCAAACAACCAACCTGTGCCAAAGGGTGCTGTATGGCAAACAATGGGCAGGCTTTTTTCTAAAAAGCACGAGTTTGAATTATGTGGTGTTTGGGTGTTTCTCTTGAAACGATTCTTCCCTCCTTGAGCTGTTAGATCCTAATGCAGGAAATGGAAGTGCTGCATGCATAAACAGAGTAATCAAACATACACCTCTTAGGAAGAGGCTTGCAATGTCATAGTGTTTGTTTTGAGCACTGTTAGATACAGTTTGACATGAATGGAGTGAAAACACCTTAGAGAAAGGTGTTGATTGTTCTCACTTTTCCAAGACAGAAATAACTGGAGTAGATTTCCCTCCTGCATGGAACAAAAGTTGCACGTTTGTTTTTGTCTGGCTAGCTTTCAGTCTCTTTAAAAATTTCCCTACAGGTCCCAGTTTTAAGTAGACAGTTTAAACGTGCAGAGCGATAAAGAAGTGGAATGCAGTGGTTGTGACACCAACTTCTGACCTGAAATGTAAAGAAAACTCAATCCACTTCAGGGTGTCTTTTTTGTCTGTCTGTTTCCATTTTACAAGAGCAACGGTGAAATAAGGAGAATCCCATCTTCACTGTTTCAAAATCCTTTGTTTCTGCATTTCAGTCACCAGAACATTGAGGAGTAGAGCTGGTGCAAAAACTGTGAGACGAGTCCACGGAGAAAACAGGGACTTGGAGCTGCGCCGCAGCTGTAGAGTCGGACACAGTCGGTACTCGACTACTAACTCGTCCATTCTATTTGACAAACTTATGACAAAGTAAGTCATCTTTTCTTGCAGACCTCTTAGAATGATCTTTCTTAGCAAGCCTTTGCACTATGGCATGATGTTGGCCTCGACTTGCTCTTTATTTTGACAGCAAAGAGGTATGGCTGCTCCTGGCATTTCCTTCCTGTTTACAGGGAGACACCGTTACCTGGCTAGATAAACAGATTTTCTTGAAGGTGCTATTTCAGCATATAAGAATTGATTTAAAAAACAACCAACAACAACAACAACAACAAAAGTGCTTCATGGCTTGCTAGTTTTGTAATCTCACATTTCTCCAGGAATACTTAATTTGCTGCATTTCACCATTACACTCGTCAGCGCTGCTGATTCTGGTTTATCACTATTTGCATTGCAAATCTCCTTGTCCAAAGCTTAAACTGATGTATGCACTGCTTGAAAACAAAACCTGAAGTTGCAGAGCAGAAGACTCAAGTCATTATGTTAGCAGCTGTGCAACCATACTGCTTTCCAAGCATAAGATGTCCAGCTTATTTTGTTTCTATGAAGAGTTATTTAAACTCCATTTAGGCTCCCGTTAAGCAAAGATGTCCCCACACTGATACTTACTATTAAGCAAGGATTCCACCTCCTTTGGCTGAGGTCTGCTCCCTTACTCACATTGGAACATTCATCCAAGTAGCCTGCAATTCCACACTCTCGGGGGAAAGTCCATAGAATAGAAAAGGTTCCTCCAGTCTCTTCCTCAGCCTTTTTTTTGAAGCATGCAATAAAGCAAAACATTCACAGGCTGCCCTTCCATGCAAAACAAGGCAAATTAGTAAGACAGGAGCCACAAAACTGATTGTCCTTTAAAGTTAAAATGAGATTTGAAATAGATCGAGTTAGCAAGTGTTGTAAGTCTGTAGCTAAGTCTGGTTTTGCCAATGCAGCACAATTCCCTATCACGTAGCCAGAGCTGCTTCTGTAGCTCCAAGAAGCAAAACTGCTTTGACAAAATACTGTGTCATCAAAGCATTCGTTGGCTCAGTAGGCACGGCTCAGGTTCAACAAGTTTGTGAAAAAATGAGTACTAACAGAAGCAGCAGGGTCCAAAGAAACACTTTATGTCCCCACTGCGAAATGAGGGGCTTTACCTTGAGTGTTATGCACACTGTCAATAGAAAAGCACTGTAACAGAATCTGCCACGGCAGTTTGCATGTTACTGAAAGACCATCAGAGTGGGACTGCAGCAAAATCATTGCGAAGTTACAAAAAAACCATGTGGGGGTGGGAGTTTAGTTGCGTTCGATAACACAATCTTAGATAAAGATTTTGGTCTTAACGTAAAAGTAAGGATGTCTACTGATCTCTTCAACTCCAACAACTGAAGCCCAAGTCTGAAAAATCGCCTTTAAGAATGCAAAGAAAATATTTAACTCTTCTGTATGTTCATACTTCGCTATCAAGCAAAGGAATGAATGCTGATGCCTTAACTATGTAGGGCTGTAGCTTACAGAGAGACTACACCTTCCTGTTTTTTTCCCTTTAAAAACGTTAAATGCACGTGAAATTATTTGGGGGTGTTTTCACATGCAAAGCCTAATGCAGTGCATGCAAGCCCTGTCATCTTCTTCCTCTAGTAGTGTCGCGTTAAGGGGTGTAGCCGATTGACCGTCACGGGTCCCGTCGGATTCAGGGTGCTGAACTATCATGGTCACGGATTCACCAACAACGCAGTACGGCCTCGCTCTAGTCGCATTCAAGGAGAACTCTCACAGCTAGGAAGAATGCAGTTAAGTGCAATTTCTTACGGCGACAGGTACACAGGTTCTTTGGATTGTCAGTGATAAATTCACCGTCTGCAAAAGCAAGCTAGCATGCATGAAATGCACAGGTACACAGCCTAGGTATTAAGACATTAAAAAGCATCAAAACTCTAGAGATTTCTAAGATTCCACAGAGACGCCTGGTATAAGCAAGCGTTCAGATCTTACCCCACGGCGTCCCAATGGAGTGGGGGTGGGGGAGTGAGAGGCTCAGCCTGTCGAGTGATGTCAGAAGGAATCCTTCCTGATAGTATCTTCCCTAACATCCCCTTTCTCTTAAAGCAATTGATATTATTTTCTATCTTTAAGGTGGAGCTTGAGTGACTCTAGTCATGCATATCTTGGTTGTGCTTGGTAGAAATGATCTCACTTGCGTTTAAAGGTACAGGCTCTGAGAAATTCTGAGGGCGTGCTCAGTGAGGGGTGGTTGCACCTTGGAGGCGGGTAGCTTTTGGGATGGAGGTGTGCTTATGATGCCTAGTCGCTTAAGGCGATTACTCCACAAGTAGTAACTTAGTGTTGATTTAACTACAGCATATCTAAAACATAAGAAGGATGTTAGTATGGAAGAAGCCGATGAAACCAGTCCTTAAATCTTACTACTTATTGTGCGTGAGCAGACTGGCGTGAGTTTTAGCTATACTGGCAAATATCAAACCACACCTGTGTCGTCCCAGAGCTGGGAAAAAAAAAAAAAAACAAAACCAAGGAAATGTTGAAGCAAATAGGGAGGCCTGTAGCTTGTGCAGTCTTTTAGCTGAGAAAATAAAGAAGGAGAGAGACAGGTAGCCTTGAGCTAGCAGAAGCAAGGAAGAGAAGGGCTAAAAGGGAAAAAACAGGAAGGAGAACACCAGCTCCAGACTGACCTATAGTAACCTTTTTCTCATTAAGGGTCATTAGCACATTAAAAATCACACCTGTCAAAATGCTAATCTATGCTAATGTGGGATTTGGTGTGTGTCCCCCCTCTCCTGTTCCCCCTCCCCCCCGGTATTCCTCTGTAATGCACAAGCTCAGTGGAGATAAGTTAGGTGAGCTGTAATAACCAATCCAAAGGAGCCAAAGAGAGAGTTTTCACAAGTTTCCTGTGTATAAATGACGGTGATTCGAGTCAGAGGTGTGCTTGCTTTGCGAAAGATGGCCAAGTACCTGACTCTGCAGAGTTCTATAAGTAATTATATAATTAAAAGACCTTCGTGTGCATTCCGACTCTGGGTGCTTATTGGCGCGGTGCACTCTGCACGAACCTGCAGACAACATCTGTACTCAGTGTCATGCCTACAGACAACCCTCTGCTGTTTATTTATTCCTGCATATTTTTCTGTGCATTCAACACAACCCCTTTGGCACAACTAGTTAACCACGTAGCTGCCAGTCCACCACTCAGTTGCACTTGTGAAGAGGAAAAGCTATTTCCGTCTACTGTAGGAGCACATCCTCTGAATGCAAGCTTCACTCAGCTGGTCATTTACTGCAGGACAAGATTTGAAAAGTGTTGTTGAGTTCTGGGTTTCCTGCTTACAGGAAAAATTAAGTGCTAGATCGCCCTCTACTCCGCTTTGTCTGCTGCATTTAATGAGATTAAACTGATTTCGTTTGCTCCTCCGTTTATGGACAATGAGCTGAAGGAACAGGTACAGCACATTAGCCTGGAATGCCTTCCCTCCCAACCAAAGTAAACTGGAGCTGTAACTAACACAAGCAAAAGCAAGGCTTCTGTGTTTTCAGCTGAATAAAGTTCCAACAAAATCATCCTCTGGGATTTGAAGCTTACTTCACATGACATGCCAACGACTCTTTTCCCTCTATTGTAAAGCGGATCCCTGCTGTTAGTTGCTCTAGAAGCAAAGAAATCATCGGTTTGGTTACCAAATAGCCGCTTCTGCAAACGAGAAGTGTTGTGCTCTCTCTTCCCTTTGAATGACTCCACACTTCTCATCAGCTACTGGATTGCTGACCTAGAATCAGAGAACATCCCAAGGTGGAAAGGACTCCCAATAATCACCAAGTCCAACTCGTGGCTCCACACAGGACCACCCCAAAGTGAGACCCGATGTCTGAGAGCATTGTTCAACACTTGTTGACCTCCGTCAGGCTCGGTGCCATGAGCAGTGCCCTGGGCAGCTGTCTCAGTAGCCAGCCACCCCCTCAGCGCAGCACATGAGGCGCACGGGGCTCGGCGGGGCGGCCCGGGAGGGGAGGACGGCGGGGCGAAGTGGCAGCTCCCTCAGAGCCGTCTCCCCGCCGCCTCGGCCGCATGTCGTGGCTTTTTCGTGTCGGGGCTTTTTCATGTCGTGCCCTCGGTCTCTCGCCGTGGGTGAGATGCTGCTCCCCAGCGCGGACCCCTTGCGCGCGGGGCCTGCCCGCGGCGGCGGCGGGAGGGAAACCCCAACCCCAAAGCCCTCCCGGCAGGGAGAGCTCGGGGTGAGGGCCGATCCGGCACCGACAGTAAACACACGCCGGAGGAAACGCTCTGGTTTTAGGCATGAGCAGCGCGGCCAGGTTCAAAAGGCGTCACGCTGGAGCTCCGAGTTCGGCGGCGTTCCGAGGCCGTTGTGGCGGTTGTGGAGACGGCCCCAGCTGAGGTGGCTGCTGCTGTCGCTGCTGTCCCCTCTGTCCCTGCTGTTGCCGCTGTTGCCGCTGTTCCCGGACCTTGGAGACCCCCGGCGGCTCCCTGTGCCAGGCCCTGTGGCCCCGGGGAGCTGCCCGCCGCCTCGTCGGCCAGCCCGGCAGCAATCCTGCCAGCACAGAATAGCCCACTGCGTTTCAGGGTAAAGTGACGATTAATTTCTATTTCCTGGCCTGGGTGCTGCTTTCTTCTTTAAGGAAGCTTCAAGGTTAAAGGTTCAACTCAGTTATGTCAGGGTTCAACTCCGTTTCGTGAAGGGGCTCTTGTACGAAAGCTTAAGCTGGGATTGACTCTCTGCTAAGCGGAGGCCAAACGTGGACCTACTGAGAAGCAGGTCCTAAGTGATAACATTTTCTAAAGAGACTGCTAAACACATCTGAAGAGTGCTGCTGCAGAACTCTGAATGGGGGGATAGCAACTGTCTTAACTGATCTGGAATCTTGAATTTACTTTTCAATGGACAAGAGGTGTGTCTCTCAAGGCAAACAAAGAGAGGAGTAACACCCTCTCTTGTCACTCATGTCAACATAAATTTATGCTCAGAGCGTAGGTGTAGGAACAGCATCGGTATGTATATGGAACATCGGGAGAGGAAGCTCTATCGGTATTTACAGTTTTTCTACTATCTTGCCAGAGAGACGTCATCTCCAAATGAGAAATGGATGTATTTTGAAACAGTGGTGGTGGATCGGATTTCTTCTTTCTAGTGTTAATATTTGCTCTTGAATCGTACTTAATACCTGGTAACACCTCAATCAGTTGTCAAAAATAAACTTAAAAATGTGTAAGGCTTATCTCATTGGTCAGTATAAAGATCAAGGTCTTCGCTTCGCTTTGCTTCCCTTCCCTTCCCTTTTTTTCTTTTTTTTCTTTTTTTTCTTTTTTTCTTTTTTCTTTTTTTCTTTTTTCTTTTTTCTTTTTTTCTTTTTTCTTTTTTTCTTTTTTCCTTTTTTTCTTTTTTTCTTTTTTTCTTTTTTTCTTTTTTTCTTTTTTTTCTTTTTTTCTTTTTTTCTTCTTCCCTTCCCTTCCCTTCCCTTCCCTTCCCTTCCCTTCCCTTCCCTTCCCTTTTCATTTCCCCCAGTATTGTTTTTCTGTTCTCCTTCTCACTGCAGTCTTGATTTTGTTTCTTGTCCCTTAAGTATGTTTCCAAAGTGTTGCTGAAACATTTTCCCTTTCAATCCTAAAAAAGGAGCTGTCACTGGTGAAGATCGGAGCTTATCCCTGAGCCCAGGAGCTGTCACCTTAGTCTTCCAATCGGACAAGGACGACTTCATTTCTCATGTAAATGCATTTGTCAGGTTTGCGTATTGTTTTTTCGGGAATGGAAAGTGTGTATAGAATGGATTTAAAATCAATTTTAAATGTAAAACGTCAAGGCAAAAAAGTTCTAATTACAACCTCTGCACACAATTTGCCAGCTGTGGGACTAGGAGTTTTCTTATTTACTGTGTTTTGTTTAACGTGTCTGAAGTTTAATGGATAGCAATCAAGGCGTGCTAGAAATCTGAAAGCACTTTATGCTTTGTTCTCTCCGTCATTTTGGTATAACAAACTAGCTTATGTTTTAAACCCTCCATGAGGTTAGTGGTTTCCCTAAAGGTAACAAGTCCCTGTGTGCTACAGTAAGACAGTAACAAAACATGAACTATAGAAGTTCATCCTGTCATTATTCAGCTTCTGCCTATGGACATACAACTACGCTTATTTAAAGCGGTATCACCTTGAAACCTAATCAGCATTTTAAAAAGGACTTTGTAGCAGTTATTGGCTTTTGTCCTGGAGGGCTGAGGTTTGTTTTGTTTTGTTTTACATTCAGCATTTCCGTTTCTAGCTTACATTCCCCTGTTATTTTGCATGAGGAAAGCATGCAACTTTACAAAGTAGAACGGAAAGAGCTGCTTTTTAGTCTAACTTTTCAGTTTGTTGTAGGAGTTTTAAATGTGGTAGGAGTAAAACAGCAGAAGTACTGCTGCCAAAGTTATATTCAAACTCGTCTTTCTTGGAGAAGCAGAAGAAGCCCAGGGAGAAATGAATTTGCAAACATGCTCTTCATGCTCTCCTTTCCCAAGATTTCTCTGAGATATAGCCCATCCTCTGTGGGTTTTGAGGTATATGGTTCCCAGGAGTGAAAAGGAGGGCCAAACATCTCTCCTCTTGGATCTCAGCATGCCAGGGCTTTAGTGTACTGCCACTTACAGCTCCGCTTTTTCACCTGGAAAAAGCGACCGCATGATGTAGACTGAGGAGCCCTCACAAATTAACTTGCCGTCACCAAGTGACGCCCATGAAAGGTGTATTTAAAAGCTAGGCTCATTATAGAATCACAACAAACCCCTCATGACTGGTGCAGTAGACAGTGAGGTAGAGGGCGAGCCCTGGAAAGACAGAAGAAAAGTAGCAGTGAGTTCTGGGTACCTTTGTGCAGACGAAACAGAAAAACACAGGCAGTGAAGTAATAGTGTTCCGTTACTAATGCCAGCAATAGATAATTGCAACAATTATCTATTAGATCATAGGTACTAATTAACAGATAATTGCGCAACTCCGGAAATCAATAAATAACTGATTCCCCTCAGAGAATGTCTTCTACATTTTTATATTAAAAAGACTCCAGAGTTGTAATGGATTAAAATCCTATGGAAGGGAAAGAAATGGCATCAGCCACTAGTTCTGCAGAAGCGAAAAGTAATACTGATAGAGTTTAGATGGAAATTTTCACTTTGTGTGTTTAGTTTGGGGATTCTTTTTAAATCATTCATACCAGCGATTTAGTTCTTAAGGCTGTTTCTTTGAGATTAAGTGACAGGACTTCTGTTACTCTTTTCTTCTTGGAATGCTTCTTGATATTCTTACGTCAGCCAGAACTTCTGTCTCTGTTGCAGATGTGAACAATGACCGTAGCTAAGAAGCCCAAATCTTCAAAGCCTAAAAAGCCCTCTTCAAGGCGGTCTGGCAAATCCAAGAAACCAAGTCCTAAAATACTGATGTCACGCACCGCCAACTGGGGCCGGATAGTGCCTGCAGAAGATTCAAGCCAAGTCTCTGTGGCCCAAGGACGTGGAGGTGCTATTTACTGTAGATCATCTGAAAAATCTAAGGCTTTTGCCCCAAGAGATCTAAGTAAGTGTGCGTTTTATCCTGTCTCCATTTTCTTCAAAGCAAAAGTAGAAAATGCAGTTCTTACTTGTTGCACTGATAAGAGAAGGGGACTACTGTGAACAAAGACTTGAAAAGCGAATCCCCTAAGGCAACTGAAGTGACTGATGTTACAGAAATTAATTTTGATATATTTACAGTCAACAGAGAAATATGGGGAGCTTTTTGTAATGCACAGATTCCTCCATGTCTTTTCTGTTTTGCAGAGAAAAGTGTTTGATTGTTGCTATTCACAGCTTCCATTTTTCACAGGTTTTTTGAAGGATAACATTGCTCAGGAAAAGATCTGGTATCTGTAGGGGTACCGTCATTCCTAGTTCCTAGTTTTTACATTTTTACCGTATAATTTCAAGTCTAAGTTTGTGGTTTAAGTTATAATAAGGAAAAAAACAGTAGTTGAGTTAATCAGGTTAAAGATTATAGATGGAGAGGAACTTGGCATTAGGTGCTACAAACAGAATGGCAGTTAGCCTTGCCTTAGAAGAATTAAAATGGTTGACTAAAGTTGTTTGTTTTTTGTTTTTCCCCAAAACATTGTGTTGACCAGCCAATTTGAATTTGGTGGTATTAAAGCTGTCTGCAATAAGTTTTTCTGGTTTGGATTGTAGCTAGCTCCTCTAGGTGCTCCTGCAGAATAGTATTTTTTTAAATACCTTTCTTCGAAACAAACAAACAAGATCTCTTTTTAAATTTAACTTTCTTGCAGTCGTTAATGATGGAATTGCTCCGCCACAGAGCATTCTTTTTCCACCTGAGAAGATTTGTATGGATTGGCGAGAAACACAAAGTGTTGGAGTTGGCCTGTACAATCTTGGCAACACATGTTTTCTTAATGCTACTCTGCAGTGTTTGACCTACACACCCCCACTTGCCAATTACATGCTTTCTCTTGAGCACAGCCAGTCATGTGAGTACTTTCTAACAGTATTTTGAATCTGTTGGATAGCTCTGAAGGTGAAAGAACAGCAGTGATTCTGTGAGATAAGCTTATTTGCCTGATTTTACCTGTAGCAGCTGGCTTTGAGCACTGTATTAGCAGTGGGCTCCGAATAGCATATGGAGTGCAATTAATGCACCATGGTTTATTTATTTATTTAGTTATTTGTTTGTTTGTTTGTTTATTAAAGGATCATTTATTGCTTCATGGGAATAATGAAGTGCATTGGACAGTAATGCATTTAGTAGTAATTTTAGAGAGTAATACATTTTGCAGCCTGTGGAGTTCACATTCCTGTCAGCCTTTACAACTGCGACTTTGCAGTAGTCTTTTAGATTTCTCATCACAAAATGCATTTGAATACAGGCTTAGTGGATATTTTTCTTCTGTCAAGTTGTGTGAAATGAAATGTTACAAGACTGTTGGGACATCGGCATCTTGGGAGAATAGAATGTAGCAAGGAGAGTGGATATTGTATCTATAGTTTAAATTGTACTTAGATGTTTGTAGGTATGGATATTTCGCTGGACTGGGATGCTTTGTTCTTTCACTCTTCAGGTCGTGAACAAGATTTTTGCATGATGTGCACGATGGAGACTCACATTAACCAGGCCCTGCGTTGCACTGTTGATGCCATCGAGCCTACGCATGTTATCAGTAATCTCAGTCGTAAGTGGCTTCAGATGTGTTTCTTTTCGATAGCTTGTAATCTTCAAATAATTATTTGATGTGTCTAAGTGGTTTTAACACTCCAATGAAGAGAGATTTTAGAAATACAAGAATGATTTCATTTTTAAATGAGGTCAATACTATCATCTTCTTATTTAGGAATAGGACAACATTTCCATTTTGGCAGTCAAGAAGACGCATACGAGTTCTTGCGCTATACTGTTGATGCTATGCAGGAAGCGTGCTTGAACGGAAGCACCGAGTAAGCATAAACAAGTTCACTTTCATACATTCTCTAGCACCTTCTAGTCCTTTATTTACTCTCATAAATGATCTCTAGCACCTTTTAGTGCCTTATTTACTATCAGCAACGAAAGTCTACATCATCCTTGGTTTTCATCAAACTCTTTGAAGAGTTAACTCTGTGCCTTAAATCTTCTGAGGTCTGATTATAATTTATTTCCAGATTGGACAGATCTTCTCAAGCTACCACCATCATTCATCAAATATTTGGAGGATTTCTAAGATCAAGAGGTACTTGAAAAAATATTCCTGTCCTTAGAACTGATCTGTGTCTTTTGTCGGTAGTAAAGCAGTCTGTAGTTTGTCTAAAGTAGTATCTATCAACAACTTGAATTTGGACAGTTAGTCTCCTTCACATAATGTTAAGCATTTATATTTTGCTTCCAGTGAAGTGCTTGAATTGCAAAGCAGTTTCGGATACGTATGAGGCATTTCTTGATATCACTTTGGATATAAAGGTAAGATGTTTTCTAAATATAATTCATGATGTTTAAGTACATGCATAACTTTCTAAATTAAACTTGTTTAACTTAAAAAACGAAACCACATATAATGTTAAAACATAAGAGCTTGGTGGTGCTAAGGAAGTGGATTGGACTTTGTCCTTCCGTGGAACCCATGTAAATAGTCTCCACATTTGCATTGGGTTTAAGGGGAAAGAATTCTCTTTCTGCAAAAATTATAATGCTGTCATACTTCTTTGTTGTTCTACCTCAATATACATCTAATTGTTAGACTGATGAATTTGTCCCCAGTATTGATGACAAAGCACACTATAGATGCTGTCTAGGCTACTGGAAAAGTATTTGTTCCAAAGTCAAATGCCTTCCAGGTGAGGTCAATGCTGAGCATGCTCTTTCTGCCTCCTTCTTCACAGTGCTCCTAGTAGATCGCTTGAGTATGTTAGTAAGATTCTCTTATAAACTACTAGTATGTCTCTGGAATTTTGAATTACGGTGACTTTGCGCTCTTCTTTCTCGCTGCTCTAGGCGGTTTCGTCTGTTAGCAGAGCTCTGGAACTCTTTGTGAAACCTGAAGAGCTGGATGGAGAGAATTGCTATAAATGTAGCGAGTAAGATTTTGACGAATTAGGTCTTAATCCTAGATGTCAGTTTTCTATGTTGCATGACTCTGTTGGACTACCTCTAAACTTTGGATCTACTTACAAGTTTTGTGGAAGTTTATAAAAGACTTGGATTTTTGTTTCTTTGGAGGGGGGAAGTCTTGTTCATAGGCATTCCCTATGGGTTTGCAATTCTCTGGCTTGTATTTTGCCATCAGAATTCAAAAAGAGCTACTTGTGTTCTTTCTATTTATTAGCTCTCGACAGTACTTTTCTTGATGTAAACTGCCCAGTTTCCGTTGTTCTCTGGGCTAGTGGCTAATTTTCACTGCTTACACCGTAGGTCCTACCTTGGAGCGGGCAATGTGTCAAACTGAACTATTTTGTTTCAAAGGATGGCAGATGGGTTCAGTGTCTTTCCAGACAAGCTCAGTACATGAAGACTTCCTACTGTTAAATGTCTCCCTCCTGTAGAATGACCATGTGCTTCTGTTGTATTTTTGATGTTGATAGTGGACCTATGTTGGAGATTATTTGCAATTTCTAGCCCTGGGGACCAAGGCTCTCTCGTTCCGCTTTCAGTATTTGTATTTCCCTTAAAAGCTGAAAGAATGTATCCAGGATTGGAGTTCAAATAGCCACTTTTGTAGACCAAGAAATGGTACCTTGCCATCCAACCTGGTCATACCCTTTTGTGAGAGATTCCTGTTCCCGCTATGCTCTGAGTTGTTGGGAAAATTTACCTTCTTCTGTGTATTAACAAACCTGACACGCAGTGCATGGGTTTATGAAAAGAAAAAAGACCAACCTATTATGCAAGTAAATATCATTCAAATAGCATTGGCATGCGTGAGACATTAAAAGGAGTTTGTTTTGGGGGCGAAAAAAAAAGATGCCTTCAAACACTTCTCTCTGCTTGTTTTTAAGGTGTAAAAAGATGGTTCCTGCGTCCAAGAGATTTACCATACACCGTTCTTCCAAGGTTCTCACAATATCACTGAAAAGATTTGCAGATTTCACAGGTGGAAAGATCAACAAGGTATATTTACCACTGTAATGCAACTATATCATTGTGTAATGGGACATCCCCCAAAGCTGAAAGTTGTTAATATTTTCAAACAATAATTGTAGACTAACGACTATGGCTTATTCTTTCTCTTAATATCAATAAAGTTCCCGCTTGACAAGAAGCATATGCTTTCCTCTGAGAAGGCTGATTCATCAGGAAACAGTTCTCTGCAACTTCTAGTCTTAAACGTTGTTTATGGGAAGACTTATTTGTAGTGAATCAAGAAATATATTCGAGAAATATAAATTCTAGTCTGTGTTTTTTGGAAGTGTTTTTCTCTGGCTAGTCCACGAAGTACTCTGGGATAATTTTTCTATCTTCTTGGTGTCTCTTTAGGAGGTGAAATATCCGGAGTATTTGGACCTGAGAGCCTACATGTCGCAGTCAATGGGAGAACCACTGCTCTATGCCTTATACGCGGTGCTGGTACATCACGGTGTCAGCTGTCACTCAGGACACTATATATGCTATGTAAAGGTAGAAGTCAACAGCATTTCTAACAGGGTAAAGGTTGTGCTGGCAAACCAATTAAAGCATGACTAGCAGCTACTGTTTCTAGGGAAAAAGATTTCATTATATTTTTATTTGACATGTGTGTATTTTGTTCCTATCCGTGATTTCAATTGGAAAACGTGCAATTCACCTAAAGAAATCGTTGTCTTTATTTGCAGGCTGGTAATGGACTTTGGTATCAGATGAATGATGCTAAAGTAGTGCGTACTGACATTAAAAGAGTTCTTGGTCAGCAAGCTTACATACTTTTTTATATCAGGTAATAACAAATCTTAAAATGTGTTCAGAAGAGATTTACTTTCCTGTTATTGATATTTTTCTGTTTTGCAAGTGTTTTTCTTGCTATCCCAGGAGAAGATTATTATTTGTCTAATTCAGTTCTGTCTAACCTGAAATTCTCTGTGTCGTTTATTATCTTTTGTTGCTTGGCCTTAAACTGCAGCACTTGTGTAAATTGCTATCTATGTGTTATCTGTAGCTGGCTACTTTAGAGAAGGAGAGAAATGAAGGTCATCTGTGGTGTAAGAATGAATTATTGCTGTGCAGGTGATAGTCTTAGTAGGAAGACTGTTCTCTACTTTTCAGTCTGTAGTCTTGGCGAAGCCTTCTGTAGAGAAGGCTTCCATATCGTATGAGCTGTTCCTCTAAAATGATAGGATGGGATTTAATCCAAGAGTAGGCTGAAAGAAAAACTAAACTACGATCACTGCTCTTTTCTGAAGGCGCTATGATTTGACACTTGGAGAACGTGCGTTTTACTTGCCAGCACCATCTTATCCCTGTTCATTCCCTCCTGGTCAGCAGGGGGCTAATAGTAAGCAGGCTGGATTTCTGGGACCACGACTTCTTCCTCATATGATTAAGGTAATTCAGGGAAGCGGGAGGGCAGATAACGGCACCAAACTGCTAGTGGGTTTGGGGTTTGGTGTGGGGTTTTTTGTTTGGTTTTCGGCATCTTAGTTTTGTTTTCCTTCCCACGCTGCAGCTTTCTTCACAGCCCTCATGCTACAGCCAGAGTCATTCAAACAGTGGTTACTGCTAAATTGTGCAGCCATGCGACTCCATTACTTTATACCTCCAAGACAGCTTTCTAAAGCACAGAGAGCTACGCTCTTTGACTATTTAAGCAGAGTGTACTAATCCTCAAATCATTTAAAAGAGGACTTGTTTTTCCTATCCTCGTCACTTTAGCTAAGACAGGGAAAACTAAATGTCTTATTCCTGAGCACCAGAACGATTACTTCAGGCTTTTCAGGGTATGTTTAAAGGGGAAAATAAATATATTTGGGAATAGCAGCAGGTAATGTTAAGTTGCTTGGCTGGTTTTCAAAGATGATGTTAATTTGATACCAATCTGCAGTAAACCAAAAGCAGGAATTGAATACGCTTATTGGACTTGCATTTATCCTTAAAGGGCAGTGTGTTTTTCTTTTTAGGTGTTAAGACCATTTGTAGAAACACTCAGTAGGAGAGTTTTGTGTTTCAAAATGTTACATGCAGTGTTTGCGTTAATCCATCTTGCAATTTCTTCTTTTTAAATACAGAATTCAAGCCGTTTAAATGGAAATGGATCCATAAAAGAGGACGCAAAGACCACTGGTGTCACCCTAAAAAGGCCATCTTCAGCACCACCAATGGCCTGTGTTCAAAACCAGGCAATTACCAGGCCTTCAATGACTGATACGTCAAGAAAACAGAAGATCACCATCAGTATTCACAATAAATTGCCTGCTCGTCAGACTGTGTCACAGCCTGACTGTCTTAGCAGTGCTGTGGAGGATGAAGATCTCTACCAGGCTGTTCCTTCATCCACAATTACAAATTTGGTAATGCAAATGAAGCAAATGCAAACAAACAAAAAAGTTTCTGATGAAATTTTTGTGGAGCCAACAGTGAATGAAAATCCTAAACTCAGCTCTGATAACACAGTCCCTTATGGTGCAGAATCTTCAGGAAAATCTGAGGAGGAGTCAAAGGGCTTATTTCAAAGGAATTTGAAATGCAATGCAATGTCCTCTAATGGAATTTTGGTTGGAAAGGTAGTCCGTACATTGCAGCATTCCAATTCTTCCTGTCAGAATGCTGACAAAGGAAGATCCCAGCATGAGCTGCCAAAAACAGATTCACTAAATGGTGCTATTAGGTTAGTTAATGAATCTAAAGAAAACGGACTGAAACTTGATGATTCCACTTGCCGAGTTGAACCTGTTAAACCTTCTGAGATGTTCTTTTCTAAAACAAATGGATCGCTTGAAACATAGATTTGCTCCATCGAGAATTTCTCACCTACGATGTATTCGGGAGTGTTTATTGTGTTCCTAATTCAGGTGAAATACTGAGAAAACACAGCACACATGTGATCGTAAGACTTTGTGGTATTATCCCCTTAGAATTTGCAGACCTGAGCTTACATTAGAACTTGTCAACTTAAGCTCAGCTGAGATAAAAATTCCTAAGTTTCATAAAGTAGATTTTGGGGGGTGAGTTGGGGTTATCTTTGAAGTGTAGATAATGCATACAACTCACAGCGGTCTTGCTTACCATTTAATGGAGACATTCTGACAAGACTAGTCCTCAGTACTACTACAAATAGTATTTTTTTGTCTGCTGACTTGTGCGTTTTAATTGCAGATGCCTGGAGCTATGCCTTCAGTCAATCGAGAAGTCATCACGGAGTCCTTCACAGCCAGCCAGCTGAACAGCTTGTCAGAGGAAATGAGGTAAAATGAGCACAGTCTGATTAAGACAAGACTTTATGGAAGTTCGTTACAGTTTTATCTGTCTACTAATAGTATTTAATGGAAGGATTTAAATTAGTACAATTCCATACTGTGTGTCCAGTGTCACGAACAGAACTAATGATCAGCACTGAGCATATCACTCTGATGCAGGTTGGTGCCTCAAGGAGAACTTGTGTTCCTTTATAGAATGTTTTTCCATTTTTCTCCACTGTCTGGAGAAACACTGGCTGTTCCCCGCTCGCCCCTATGCCTTTTTTCTCAGAGCAGCAGGTGGAAGGAGACAGATGCGTTTGCTTTTTTAGTGCAATGGCTTCAGAAGCAAGAGGGGAAAAAGCACTTTCTCTGGGAGCTGAAGAAGGTGTCCTAATCACAGGAGAGGTTTCTAAATGGCATATCTTTGCGAGCATTCCTGTAGTCCGGAGGTTTTTGTTTGTTTGTTTGCCTTTGGAAGGTTTTACTCTTAATAATCACGTCCTTCAGCAGAAGTGAGAAATGGGTTTTTATTTTATGCAGTGTTGCGGAACCTCCGAAATCTCCTGGGAATGATGAATACCTCGCCCAGTACCAATGTGATGACCGTGGAGACAAGGAGAAACCAAGAAGATCAAAAGAACGTGACCTCATTTCAAAAGAAAATGTTTTGTCCGGCAAAGAATCTTCTGAGCCTGGTGAGAAATTGCGGCAAACTTCCTCTCTCAAGTCTGACACTGAATGTAGCTCTAACAATCTTTCTTCCTTAGCTATTGCAGATAGACGCCAAGATACAAAGGACAAGACTAAAACCACTGAGAAAGAGCATTACCGAAGCAAGAGGGAACATGCTCCTAGTGAAGAGAAGGAGAGTCAAAAAGCAGGTCCTTCCAGCAAGAGGAGGTGTTCTCAGAGCGTGGAATTTGTTGAGCAAAAGAGTCACAAGCAGGAGTACTGGGAGGGAAGCAGGTACAGATCTTTCCCTCGTGAAAGAAACAGCCCTGAGAATGGCAGAAGAGCAGTCAAATATTCAAAGTACAGATCTGGCAGCGGAGGAAGATCAGAACAAGGTAGCAATAGGTACTACCGATCCAAAGGGGAAAGAAGTTGGAGCAGAGAAAGATACTATCGAGACGAAGCACGGAGATGGGAAAGATGTGGCTATTACAAGGATTACTATTCACCTCATGCGACAGGAGACAGTAGAGAGAGAAAGTTCTCTCACGGCGATTCAGCCTTTGACAGATCGACTGCAACTTACTACAGCAGGTCACATAAGCATTATCATTACAAAAGCAGATGGCCTCACGGTTCCCTCTTGAGAGAGGAAGATGTACGTCGCTTTAGCACACCCCGAGCAGACTTGCATCGTTGCTCGGTACCTCAGCAACATTCCGGAAGACATTCTCGTGAAAGACATGCGCTTCCACCTGTGTCAGCTCATTTGGAGAACTGTCGCCAGAAAAATGAAACAGAAGGAAACAGAAAAAGAAAATATACCCGTGCAGAAGGTAGTGAAAGTGAAATAGAAAGGAAAGACAGAAAGATAGAAAAGGAGCTTGTAGGTGGTGAAAAAAATGCAAAAATATCACAAGTTCTGGAAGAAACAGAAGTCTAAGGATAAAGATGGAGAGAAGGATTCCAAGTAAGCAAGGATTCCAGCATACTCCTCATTTTTTATCCTAATTCTTTTCTGGGTGCTTCTCATGTCTTCCTTTTTTTTTTTTTTTTTTTTTTTTTTTTTTTTTTCTGGTAGTTTCTAAGTTCTTTAGATAGCACCAGCTGGCTGGGGATCATGTTGTTAGGTTGATCAGTGAAGACAGGAAAGCTCTTGCTGAATTGTGTCAGAGCACTAGCTTTGGACCACATAGTTCGAATCACATCCGTACGCCATTCCAGATTAGGTTAAAAGATTTTTTCTGCTTGCACATATTCCAGAGCTAGCCGTTGTTAATGATCTGTGTACAAACCAGGACCTATGGTCCTTCAATCTGACGGCTTAAGTTTGCTGCATCTAAAGTAAGTTGCGTGTGCACAAAGCACCACAAAATAGCTGACATGCTGCAAATCATCACCTGTGGTAAAATAAATCAAGTTTCATATAGGCAACAAGTGCCACATCTTTTTTTCCCTTTTTAACTTGCATGTTTCTTTCAGACTTCATGATTTGTGTTTCTGTGTGCTCCGCTTTGACAATGCCAATCGCAAGCGTAAGAAAAAGAAGAAAAAGGAGAAGAAAAAGAAGAAAAAGGAGAAACACCAGGAAAGCAAAAGGCTCCTTGGAACACTTAGATCCTCGTTTCCAGAAGATAACGCGGGAGAAGAAGGAAGAATCCCATCCTCCAGATGGCTCTTCATGTCAGTAATGCAGAAGTGAGAGCAGTAAACAACCTTACAAGGAAGGGAAGACTTCCAGTGCAGGCGAAAGCAAGAAATACTGCTCCATCGCATCCAACGACTATACTAAAGGTAAGCGGCCGCAGCGTGTGTGAGGAATTCCTTTTATATTAATCTCGAGATTATTTCAAACAGTCTTGAAGTGCTTGATGACTTAACAGTCTGCAGATTTATTATCAAATCAAAAAAAAACCCCACTTGGTAGACTATTTTTTTCCCAGTTTTGAATGGCCACTAGGAAAGAAGGCCTGAAATAAAGAGGTTAAAGGCAAATGGTTTTCATTTGGTTTGATGATGAAGTGGCAAACAAGAGGAAGAGTTGCAAGCTCCCTTCTTAAATTCAGTCCAGCCAAGTAGGAAAAGTAAATGTGGACAGCTGTATCTTGGCAAAGAAGATAGTAGGGAGCAAGGAGGTTTAGCAGTCAAGATGGAAGGTGATGCCATGAGGCTTAGAGGCTAGTAATGTTCTAATGAACATGGCCAAGTCTTGCGCTGGGCAGCCTGCTTGGGTCCAAAGCCTGCAGTCCTCCCCAAGATGTCGGCGAGGGGCTGGTGAGCCGTTGGGACGGAACCCCCGTTGCCCGGGTTCCCCAAGCAACCGCCCCACTCTCCAGCCACCATGGCAGGCCCAGCAGCCGGCTCCCGCTCCTCCCGGGGCTGCGGCCCTGCTGGCGAGCCCAGCGCCCCAGAGCTCAGCCCAGCGCCCTTTTTCCCACAGAGGGTTTCCCCAGACGGCTTCCGCGGCTTGCGCAGACGCAAAACTCCCCCTTCGTCGTCCCAGCCGTGCCGCCAACGGTGGCTGCCTGGCTGCTGCCCTCCCTCCCCGGAGCGACGGCGCTGCCCTTGCAGCCCCCGCAGGTACCCACCCTCCCCTCCGCGCTGCCCCAGGCCACCGTCTGGCACGTGGTGCCGGGGGTCCAGGGGCAGGTGCTGCAGCTCCCTGCCGGGGTGCAGCTGCCACCTGGGGGGCACCTCCCAGCCCAGGGGCACCACCTGCAGCTTGGGCAGCTCCCCGCTGGGGGGCAGCTCCCTGCTGTGGGGCAGCTCCCCGCCGTGGGGCACCAGCTGCAGCTGGTGCAGCTCCCCGCTGTGGGGCAAAACCTGCAGCTGGTGCAGCTCCCCGCTGTGGAGCAAAACCTGCAGCTGGTGCAGCTCCCAACCATGGGGCACCAGCTGCAGCTGGTGCAGCTCCCCGCCGGGGGGCAGCTCCCCCACACCGCTCCTCCCTGTGCCCCCGTCCATCAGTGGGGACAGCCCATGGTGACGGGGACACTGGTACCCCACCATGCGCTGGGGCTAGGGCCCAGGGCCGTGCTCCATGGGGAGCTCCTGCACCCCGCAGGCACCTGCCTGTTGCAGGCCCCCGCCCAGCACAACCCCCCGCCACCCCTCGTCCCGGGGCCTCCGCTGCGGGGGCAGGCACTCCCCACGCCCCGCACCCTGAGCAGCAGCCGGGGGCAGCTGCCGGAGCCCTGCTTGCACGCCGTGGGGCTCAGCGAGGACCAGGGGCCCCCGCTGCCCGGCCCCACTGCCCCCAAGCCTGGCCAGGCTCCAAGGACCGCCAGCACCCAGACGGCGACGCCTGACGGTGAGTTTGGGGCTGGCACAGCTGGCCGCTGGGCACCCCACACCCAGGGGCCATGGGAAAGCTGACATCGCCCGTCTTGGGGGATTTTCTTGCTTTGTCCTCAGCGGCGACAGCCCCGCAGGTGCCTGAGGAGCCCCCGCAGCTGCCCGAGCTGGGCCCTGATGCCTTTGCCGAGGCCTTTCCAGAGCTGGCAGGGGACAGCCAGCAGCTGCAGCACATGCAGGACGAGCTCCTGGCCGACCTGGACATCCCCATCCCCGGCATGGAGGAGCTGCTCAGCTGGCTCGATGCCGTGGAGCCCCAGGACGCCTTCCCCGATTTGCCCAGCAGTCCTGCCCTCAGCCGCTTCCTTTCGCAGCTGCCCGACCTCTGCGAGGACATCGAGGAGCCGAGCACGCAGGGACTGGAAGCCACAGGAGCCCTCGGTGAGGTCCCCTCAACCCCTGGGCTGTGCCCCGAGAAGCTTGAGGGTGGGCTGTCGCTGCAGTCCCCCGTCGTGCCAGCAGTGAGCGCCCCGCTCAGCCCTGCAGCCAGTCCCCTGCCCAGTGCGCTTAGGAGCCCCCTACCCAGTCCACCCCTGAGTCCCCCCAGGAGCCTCCCTGACACCCAGCTCCTCAGTGCCCTTAGTAGACCCCTGCCCCAACCCCGCCAACGTTCCCTCAAGACCCGCCCCAACCCCAAGGTCCCCAGTGCCCTTAGTAGACCCCAGCCCAAATCCCCCCCGAGTTCTCCCAAGAAACGCCCCAACCCCAAGGTCCCCAGTGCCCTTAGTAGACCCCAGCCCAAATCCCCCCCGAGTTCCCCCAAGAAACGCCCCAACCCCAAGGGCCGCAGTGCCCTTAGTAGACCCCTGCCCCAACCCCCCCAGCGTTCCCTCAAGACCCGCCCCAACCCCAAGGGCCGCAGTGCCCTTAGTAGACCCCAGCCCAAATCCCCCCCGAGTTCCCCCAAGAAACGCCCCAACCCCAAGGGCCGCAGTGACCATAGGAGACCCCTGCCCAAACGCCCCCTGGGTCCCCTCAAGAGCCCCCCGCCTGCCCCTGCGTCCACCGGCACCAAGCGGGGGGCCAAGCGCCCTGCGCCCAGCAGCACCCCCGGGACAGCGCAGAGCTGCCAGCACAGGAGGCCGACGACAGAGAACCCCCCCGGCAAGGAGAGGAAGACGCTGCTGGGCCAGGCTGGCCAAGGCCGCAAGAGACCGTGCCAGGGGAAGACGGCTGGCAGCAGCACGGTGGCTGGCAGCAGCAGGGAAGCAGGCAGCAGCGGGCAGCAGCTGGCGATCAACAGCACCACGGCACCCAGCAAGAGAGCGCGAAGCCCGGGGGCTGCAGGGGGGCAAGGAGCAGCGGCGCCACCTCCCCGCAGAGCGCGGCTGCTGCCGGAGACTCCGAGTGGGGAGCCCCGTGCCGTGCGGCCCCAGGACAGGCTCTGTCCCCAGGCCAGCGGGGCCAGGACGCTGCAGCGCCAGCAGCCGGGGACAAAGACCCCCAGCGAGACTTTGCAGCCGCTGGGGGCCAGGGCCAAGGCGCTGGGGCCAGCGTGCCAGCTGGCCTGTGTGCAGCCGCAGCCCACCTCCAGCAGCCCCAGCAGCATGCCCAGCGCCCCGCCGACAGTGCCAGGCTCCAGCGCTGTGCCCGCTGCCCCCCTGCCCCCAGCTGGCGGCAAGGAAAAGGAGGTGCCAGCACCACCAGGCAGCACAGCATGAACAGGGGACGCTGCCATAGAGCCGGCGCCCAGAGCGCTGGGCCTGCTTGTCGCGGGGGGCCAAGCGCAGCGTCCGGCTCTGCCCACGCAGCCGCGCATGCTGCAGCGTCCGGCGCAGCCCCGCGTGGACTACGTGCCCTGCGTGGGGCCCTGGGCGGGCCGCGATGCAGCGCCCACGCCGCTGGAGGAGCAGGAGGAGTCGGTGCCCATCACACCGCAGCAGCGTCCCGAGCGGGAGCGCCTGAAGAAGCTGGCCCAGGAGGAGCGGCAGCGGGCGGCCCACCAGACCAAGATCAGCCCCGTGCAATTCTTCGTGCAGCGGCAGAAGGACCACGCCATAGCCTACTATTACGGCTACCCGTGACCGACCTCGGGCTTCTCCTCGACGGCCCCCGCAGCACCCAGGCAGGCACAGAGACCTCTGCAGGCACCTGCTCCAGCTTCAGCCACGCTCCTCAGCCCTTGCCCCTCTCGCTTGCCCTCTCCCCTCTCTCGTGCTGGAGCTAGGGGATGGGCTTGCCACTCACAGGGATGGCAACAGCGCCAATGGCAAATGCGCGCGCGCCTCACCCAGGAAGGTGGCAATGGCAAGCTGGGGAGATGCTGGCAGCAGCTGGGCTGGGAAAGCTTGGCCATGGCAACTGCTGCTTGGGACACCAAAGGGCTGAGAGACAAGACTTGCTTCTTCTTTCGGGGCATTGCTCTTCTTTCCTGCCTTCTGGATCAAATTCCTCTCCTTAGGTGGTCACTCAGCAAGGCCTCTGCCTGCAGCTCTTCTTGCACTGGCATGCCAAGGGGATAAGAACTGGGAGGTCTTTGGGATAGCAAATGATCAGTGGGATGGGAAGTGATGATGGGGATAGCAATTCATTGGAATGGGAAAAATGGGTTTTATTTGTATTAAATTTAAATTTTTTAATTTTCATTTAATTTATTGGTTTTCTTATTTATTTAATTAAATCCACTTTATTGACTGTGTTGTACAGTATGGCATTGTTTTATTATTATAAAATTATAAGTATTTAATAGTATTAAATATTTTTATATATTAATATCTTATAAACTATAAGTATCATTATTTATTATTTTGTTGGTTTTTATTCCTTTTCTACCCTATTAAACTCTCTTTATCACAACGCACTGGTTTGGACTTTATTTTTCCTTCCGAGTCATTCTGGATTCACTCCGGATGGGGGGACACTAGCGAATGCCTGTGTGCTTCAGATCCAAGGTCACCTTTGCCCTCATTCAAGATACATATTTGCATCTGTTGTTGTGAAACAAAATTAACAACAGGAACAATAAAGTTACCTACTTGCTAGCAGCAGCTCTACATTTGTTGGGGTCTGCTCTGTGCATTTTGAAGACCATTCCATGCTCTTCAGCCCCTTCAGGAGGAAATGTATGGTTCTAGGAAAATGCGTCTTGACCTGATGCAAAGCTGTGACGCAGCCTGCAGCTGCTGCAAGCCCTGGCATTTTACCTGCAGCCCCTCCAACAACTCTGATGTTCCCTGCATCGACTTCAACCACTGCGGCAGGACCTGAGGCCCCTCAAAGCCTTGTCACACACCCTGCAGCCCCTCGAGCCCCTGGCATGGTCCCTGCAGCCCCTCCAGCCCCTGGCATGTTTCCTGCAGCCCCTCCAAGCCTGGCACAGGCCCTACAGCTGGCTCCGGGGACGACCCCGTTGCTGTCTCAGGCACCAATACACACAAGGGGAAGGAATGCATGCAGAAGTCATCTCGTTTCGGAAGGGCAGAAAGTCCGCCCAAGAAGAGGAAGGAGCAAGAGGAAAGCGAGGCAGCCTACCCCAAGGTAGGGCCATCCCAGGGCACAGGAGGCTGTTGGAAAGGAGATTAGATAGAAAAGCAGCAGGAAGCAGGTGATCCCCATCCCTGGGTGAGCTGCGAGCCATGGGACAAGATTGCAGCTGTCCTCCAGGCGAGCACATTGTCAGCTGGCTGCTGCGCTGCTGGGATAGCAGCTGCGGGAGCCTGGCAGCAGAGGGCAGGGAAGCCAAGCAGCTGGGATCCTTCTCTGGGGAAGGGGGCACTGAGAAAGAGCTTGCAAACAGGGCACAAGCCCTCAGCCTCTGGAGGCGGCGCCTGTCAGGCGTGAAGGAAAGGGATCCCTTCTGGGAAGATGCTGTGGGCTTGCTGAGGCTCGAAGAACAGACGGTGCTGGCTGCTACCAGCGTGCTGCAGCAGCGGCAAGACAGAGCCGTGGTGGTTTTCCTCAGCTGGGCAGCTGAGCTCCAGCACAAGCGCTCTCTCCCTGCCCCTCCTCCAACACCAAGGGGAGAAAAGAGGCTGGCAAGGGCTCAAGGGCTGCCAGAAGGACAGGGAGATCACTCCACAAGGAGCGTCACGGGCAAAGCAGGCTCAGCACAGCCTGTTCCAGTCCAGCCCGGGGCCTGCTCCTGCGGGGGCTCTCCACAGGCCGCGGCCTCCTCCAGGCCACAGCCACCTGCTCCACCGGGGGCTCCTCCACCCGCAGGGGGGCTGCAGCGTGGAGATCTGCTCCACGGGGGACCCATGGGCTGCAGGGGGACAGCCTGCTCCACCAGGGGCCTCTCCCTGCACAGGCCGCAGGGGAACTGCTGCTGTGAGCCTGGAGCACCTCCTGCCTCCTGCTGCACGGACCTTGGGGGCTGCACAGAGCTTTCTCACTCCTCCCTGAGCCAGACGCTGCTGGGCAGCAGCTTTTGTTCCCTTTCTTAGATGCAAGATCTTCTTAAATTCAGTCCAGCCAAGTAGGAAAAGTAAATGTGGACAGCTGTATCTTGGCAAAGAAGATAGTAGGGAGCAAGGAGGTTCAGCAGTCAAGATGGAAGGTGATGCCATGAGGCTTACAGGCTAGTAATGTTCTAGTGAAACCCAGCCTTCCTAAAGAAACCTGCCTGACTACTTGATGTGAATAACAGACTCTGTTCAGCTCTTTCCTAACATAGAAACGGTGCTGACTGCTTCTTCAGAGTAACAGAAGTTCGTGATACTACTGAAATAGTTGTGGTTCAGATGTAGATCTGATTTCTCCTAAGCACACTGAATTCACAACTGTTGATCCTCCAGAGGAGGCTTTGCAATTGAACACCTGGAGAATAGGTAAATTTCCCGCTGTTGTTCTCCTCTCCTCTTGTTTTGTTTTGTTTTGTTTTGTTCCTAGTAGCATAGGCTTAAGACTCTGAAGAAACAAGCTGCTTTTTTTCATTTCCAGCACTGGCTGTTTCTCCTGAGCCCCGCCTTCTATTTTTGCAGTCATAGGATATGTGGATGTAAATTCGTGGAGAGAGGTAGAAAACTCTTTCAACTGGTGTTTTTTCGGCTATGTGGGGAGAACAAATAGAGTGGCTTTGAATATTCTGGCTCTTAATCAGAGCAGCATGTGGAGGGAGACAGATGCGTTTGCTTTTTTAGTGCAATGGCTTCAGAAGCAAGAGGGGAAAAAGCACTTTCTCTGGGAGCTGAAGAAGGTGTCCTAATCACAGGAGAGGTTTCTAAATGGCATATCTTTGCGAGGGTTCCTGTAGTCCGGAGGTTTTTGTTTGTTTGTTTGATGTTGGAAGGTTTTACTCTTAATATTCACGTCCTTCAGCAGAAGTGAGAAATGTGATTTTATTTTGTGCAGTGTCGTGGACCCTCCGAAATCTCCTGGGAACGATGAATACCTTGCATAGTACCAATGTGATGACGGTGGAGACAAGGAGAAACCAAGAAGATCAAAAGAACATGACCTCATTTCAAAAGAAACCGTTTTGTCCGGCAAAGAGTCTTGTGAGCCTGGTGAGAAATTGCGGCATACTTCCTCTCTCGAGTCTGACACTGAATATAGCTCTAAAAACCTTTCCTCCTCAGCTCTTACAGAGAGATGCCAAGATACAAAGGACAAGACTAAAACCACTGAGAAAGAGCATTACCAAAGCAAGAGGGAACATGCTCCTAGTGAAGAGAAGGAGAGTCAACAAGCAGGTCCTTCCAGCAAGAGAAGGATAAAGTGGAATACAAAGAATACAAACTTGAGCTCCTGATTGGCTTCATGCTGAACTCTGTGCTGTTCTTGTCCTAATCTTGGTCACTCCATAGATAATATGGTTTAAATCCAAATAGAATCATGCGATGAGGAAGATCTCACTGCAACAAATTCAACATCTAAAATCAAAGTTGACATTTTCCGTGATTTTCTTCCTGAGCAGAAGTGTGCGGTACTCCTTTTATATTAACGTAGAGATTATTTCAAACAGTCTTGAAGTGCTTGATGACTTAACAGTCTGCAGATTTATTATCAAATCAAAAAAACCCCGACTTGGTAGACTATTTTTTTCCCAGTTTTGAATGACCACTAGGAAGAAGGTTATTCCGGCATCAAGAAAGTCATGTGGAATGTAACAAAATTTACTGAACCAGTAAGTAAAACTTATATTTTTCTATTTGTTCCATTGTTTCAACTCTTCTGACCCTTCTGGACGGCATAGATAACAGAGGGGAGATCGTGGTAATCGGAGCTACTAACAGACTGGATTCTATAGATCCTGCTTTACGAAGACCAGGACGCTTTGGCAGACACTTCCTCTTCAACTTGCCAGATAAAGAGGTGAGAACTTAAATTCAACGTTAGTCCTACCATGGCAAAGTCCAACTTTATAGGAAAAAAAAAAATTGACAACTTGAACAAAAGAGTGATACGTGGAGACACTGCGTTGTTCCATGGAGGGCAAATCTGGTACTGGATATATATGGTCAGGATGATACCACCAAGTAGTTAGTTCTATAATCAAACCTTTCATTCCCAAAGTTGTACCTGTTTGCTTAATTATTTAGTCCACTTGGGTGTTTTCATCATGAAGTTGTGTTTTTGGTCTCAGTCCTTCACTTATGAATGAATAGGGGACGTGTTTGCATTTGATTGTGCCCCTGCTCGGTGGTAGTAGTTTGAGTCATAATTCTTTTCTTCTTTATAGTAATTGTAGCAATTGGAAGCATTGTGCCAGAAGTGCTTTCTGTGAATTTACTGACTGGAAAGCAAATGTGATGAAGTAATGAGACTGTCCCAATGAAAGCTTGCTAAGTTTTAGAGAAGTTTTTTGGACAGCAAAGAAATGTTTCTGGATAAATTTTTCATTACAGTATTTTCCTCTGGGTCCTTAGGTCTCATAGTTTGGAAACTTGTTATTGAAGCTATAAATGCCTTTTCTTTTACTGTAGGTTCCTAGAAAAAGTTCAGTATAACAACTAAGAAATATTCAATTTCCTGGTTGACAATGCAGAGTGTATATTAAATAACTGTAAAATACTTGAAAGTTGAGCAAGTAAGAAAAGTGTATTAGTAGATGAGGGGTTTTGAGGGAGGACTGTTTTGTTTTTTGTTGTTTGTTTGTTTGCCTTTTGGTTTGTTTGTTTCTTGTTGGTATTTTTAAGGAAAACTTGGGACAAGCTAAAATGCAATGATTTTGCTTCCAGGCTAGAAAAGAAATTGTCAAGATTCATACTCGTGACTGGACCCCTCAGCCACCGGACATGTTGCTTGATGAACTAGCTGAGAAATGCATTGGTAAGACTGAAACAGAAACGGATTCTTGCTTGTGACCAAGTTGTAAAGAACCTTAGCTTGTACCAGGCAGTACCCATGCTCTTGTGCCTTGTTGCACAACTAGTCAACGAGGCAGCTGGCACGCCTTCATAGCAATCTGTGTGAGATCCTTTCATCTATTTACTCTTTGTTGTCGTTCCTCTTGTTGTCTGAGAACATTAAATGGTTCTGGGGCATCTTCCTCAAGAGTATAGTTTTTGATGAGGAGTCTGCTTCAGCTGCGTAAGTGCAGGATATTAGGCAGTGAGCAACATGAAACATCCTTGCAGAGCGGTAGCACTTTGAATTCCCTGTTAAGCTGTTTGGTTTTGGCATTACAAATTCTTTAAATGTTGCATGTTGTAAACCTGGGCCTTGACCGATGTAACGTTTGATTTTTGTTTGTTAGGAGACTGTGGTGCAGATATCAAACCCCTCTGTACTGAAGCTGCGCTGTGCTCTCTACGCCGATGCTATCCTCAGATTTATGCAAGTAGGGAGAAGTTGCTACTAGACGTTAATTCTATTAAAATAAAAGCAAAGGACTTTTTCATGGCTATGAAGAAGGTTGTTCCAGCTTCAAACCGGATCAAGGCTTCACCCGTACAAGCACTATCACTCATTTTCAAGCCACTTTTTCAAAGATCAGTAGAGAATATTTTACAAGTTGTGTAGAAGATCTTCCCGCATGCACAGCTTGCACTAAAGGAGGACCGACAGCAAGGTATAACCACAGCATCCACTTCTTTATAATTCTGCTAAAGCAAAAACTTGTGGTTTGTGCAATCAACTTATACCTTTCAGACATAATGGTGGTAGAATTTTATTATTTGCATGTGCATGTCTTTTTTTTGGGCAAGTCTGGAATACAACACATAGGTTTTATTGTGGATTCGAAACTGAAATGCCAAATGGAAGCTCTGAATGATTCAATACACAGTAAAGGACGATGTGTTCTCTACTGAAGCATCCTGCTTCTGACGGCAGCTAAGATAATTAGCATTTGTAGAGGTTGACTTGAGGTTTGAAGTATAAGGCACCTATTTTTCTTTAAAAAATCAAAACTCAGATCTTTGGAGGGGAAGCATTTCTAGGTCAATGTTTCTAATTCCTTTCTGAAGAATGTCAGGACCAGGATACAAGTATAACTGGTCTAAGCTAAATATTGTTTTAGCTATCATCATTTTTAACCAGTCTCCTAATTTAAATGTTTGTGGATCGTACTATACACGTGAGATCAATTAGCATTGATACTTACTAGATGAATGGAATTCTGTGGCCATCACATCCTTTATCCCCGTGCTTTCATTGTGGGAACCTCCTCCAGAAAGAAATGGTCTTGTTTGTTTTTTGTTTTTTTTTTTTAGCTATTTAGCAACTGCAGAAATTGTTCGTAATCTCCTTTATTCTAAGGGGGAGAAAAAAATCACCAAGAGTAGCGTTCCTTATACGTACACATCAGTGGGACTTAGTACAGCTTTGTAGGGCCTTGTGCCATCTCCTTAGATCTGTGGTGGGCTGAACTCTAGGAAATAGCTTTCAGTGTGTGCTCTCAAATGAAGAAAGGGTTTTGGCACTGATTTAGAAGCTGTATTAATGGAAGAGAAAGAGACAAAGGCTATTCAGGAAAGTTAACAAACCTCTTTTGCCTTTCAGAGCATTTCAATCCTATTTTACAAGATGATATGTTTGACAGTGATGACGATGCATCCTTGGTTTCTGGAGATGAATTAAAAGATGGAATGCCTAACGGACCAGAGAAAAAATGCCTCTGTTTCAGCAGGTAAAGAAAGATAGATCCCTGTTATGTTTAAATTCTCAGGTCTGCTTAGTCTTTGTAAACAGTTCCAGCTGTTAAAAGTGCGAGGGGTGGTAGACGAAGGGGCAACATCAAGTTTGTGTGTTGAAGGGGTGCTTGGTATTCACAAGAAGAAAGGGTGGAGGGACTAAAGTTGTAATGAAGTTGCTCTGAATGACCAAATTGAAAAGCCCAGGCTTCTCTTCGTAAGCCAAAGTGATCCGTAGACTACCAGAACACGTTGACTTAATCCATGGCATTCTTTGAAAGACTCAAGACCACATAAATGTGCTGTCTGTCCTTTTAGCTAAAAATACCCCAACTTTGTGGGTTTGTTTTGCCACCTTTTGCCCTTCTGTTTTCCAGGATTTTTAAACCAGTAGTGAATTATGTAGCAGAAAGAAAACTGAGAAATGGCTTGTTAAAACACCTTGAGAAAAAATTGAATGGTGTCTTTATTTGTTAAGCCACCAAGTTGTGTTAATCTTGTGATATTTTAGTATGGAAGTCATGCAAGCCCACAGTTGGAAAGTTAGATCATGTTGTCACAGCTGGATCAGTTATTTTTCTCAGTTTCTATTGCGGTGCTGTCCAGAAGATTTTCTGTCCTGTAGAGCAAGGCTAAGTCTCTAGCATCTTTGATTTAAGCCAGCAGAGGTACAGCCTGATTGTAGTGGGGAAACAAATGCTCCTCACCAATTTATTTTTAAATAAAAATAAATTTATAATAAAGTAAATAATAAATATATAATAAATAATAAATTTATAATAAAGTAAAGCAAGATTGCAGGGATATTAATTTGCAGTCTTGGTTTAGTAAAGAATAGGAAACACAAGGGAAGAAGATGAAACAATTGGAATGAGTGAATAACTTAACTGGAAATCTTACATGTATTTAATGTACCGCTGCCATTTGGATTATTTGGGGAGGGAAAAGAAAGTCTATAGGAAAATTACTTGGAACATCTGTGTGTCTATTCAGCACCTCATTTATAAGCTTGTTTTCTTAACTCTTGTTCTAGGAGTGCTTTCTGCGAACCAACATCATGCCAGCCCCGTCTGCTAATAGTAGGAAAAGAAGGGTACGGCCAGGTTTCTTACGTGGCACCCGTGGTGTTGCACGCTTTGGAGAAGTTTCCCGTTCACACCCTGGACCTTTCTGTTCTGCTTACAAACGTTGCATTGCCAGAAGAAATCTGCGGACAGGTACCTTTTTTTCTTTTTCTTCTCATCGGATTCACTGACTGTATGTAAAGGATCAATCGAGTTGCAAATAAAGTGAGCAAAATTAATTGGTAATGGAGGTGGCCTTGTTTTAATGTGCTGGGATGTTTGCTTCTGTCTGAAAATTCCCTTTTCTTTTAGACAGCACCACGAACAATCTGGATGTTGTACATCTCCACATTTTCCATACCCAATTTTACAGTGAGGCTGTTGCTAGCAGCTCAGGAAGCTGGGCGGTGTTGCTAATAAACATCTCTTTGTGGAAAGAAATGCTGCTCATGTCACTGGGATCCAGAAAGTAGTTCTCATTGCCTCCTAGGACTGTGTGCTCCCAGTAGATGGCTCTGTATCAGACTGCATGTCGGCTACTTTTTGTAGGCTTCTTCTAAATTATATTAGTAAGGCAACCAAGGTTTGGGGCTTCTGTTTATTTTGTTTTCGCACGGACATACACAACTTGTGCTGTTGCAGTATGTGCAATAAAAGCATTAACATTCAGAAAACACTTCATTTGCACGGTGATGTGGTTTTAACTAGAAAAAATGAACAGATTTGGTGTTTTTACTTTTAGGCAGGAAATCCATTTTCTTGTTTGGCATCACTACCTTAAAATATTTTTACCTTTAGTGGAAACGTTTGAGATCCATACAAGTAAGGACAGACATGTTACACGACTGAATACTGATGTGTCCCTTAAGAGGGACATT